>NW_020954608.1:32112278-32182636 GCF_900497805.2 Vombatus ursinus | reverse complement strand
GATAGATAGATAGATAGATAGATAGATAGATAGATAGATAGATAGATAGATAGATGATAGATGGATGGATGGATAGCAATGTGAAAAAATGTTTTAAATCATTATTGATTAGACAAATGTAAATTAAAAAAAACTTTGAGATACCATCTCACATCTATCAGACTGACTAAAGTGATAGAAAGAGAAAATGACAAATGTTGGAAGGTATGTAGAAAAATTGGGCAACTAACATACTGTTAGTGGAACCATAAACTGATTCAACCATCTTGGAGAACAATCTGTAATTATGGCCAAAAGGCTATAAAACTGTGTATACACTTTGACCTGGCAATACCACCATTAGGTCTGTTTCCAAAGGTGATCAAGGAAAAAGGAAAAGAATGTATATATTCTAAAATATTTATAGCAGCTTTCTTTGTGGTGGCAAAGAACTAGAAATTGAGGGGATGTCTATCAATTGGAAAAGTCTGAATAATTATGTTATATGATTTTATGATTTATGATATATGATTTTAATGGAATACCTCTGCACTGTAAGAAATGATGAGCAGGTTGATTTTAGGAAAACATGTAAAGATTTGCATGAAATAATGAAGAGTGAAATGAGCAGAACTAATAGAACATTGTATACAGCAAATGCAATATTGTTCAAATGTGAATGACTATGCCATACTAAGTTATATGAAAGTTCTAATCAACTACAAAGGACCTACGAAGAAAGATGCTATCCACCTCCAGAGAAAGAAATGGATTATGGAATTAAGTATTGTAGAGTTTGGTGTCTATAGTGAGGTGTGTGTGTGTGTGTGTGTGTGTGTGTGTGTGTGTGTGTGTTTGTGAAATGTTAGCTTTTTCTAGTGTGGAATTAGGAGGGGGAGATAAACAACTTATCACTCAAATATAGCAAAAGGAAAAGAAAAGAAATATTTTTAAAAGGACAATTAATTGGATATGAAAAGTAAAAGAGAGGAAAAAGTCAGGATTTTTAGCTTCTTTCATAGCATAGCTCAACTGGATATAGGAAATGGCCTTCCACCGCCCCCGCCATCCCTCATTGCTAATGCCCTCCCTACCCTGAAATTATATTGTATTCACTTTTTATGTATTTTGTAAATATTTACTGTATTGGTATACATGATACTTTGCCATAGTAGAATGTAAGATCCTTGAAGGCAGGTTTCACTTTTATCTGTAGGTCTCCAGCTTTTATATGGTACTTGATTTGTGGTAAACAATTAAAAACACTTTTTGAATTTAATTAGACTCAAATGAATAAATACTAAGATTAAGAGTGTTATGGGAGAATGGAATATTAACAGTCATCATCTTTATGATCAAGTTTGTATTGAGGGCCAACTCTATTTATGGTGACCATTCACAGAATTAGATAGTCCACTGATGCTGCAATCAGCCTTGTTTTCTAGCAATCAAGCAAGTAAGGCCAGAATCCTATCAGGTCAGTAGCCACATAGGTAAGGCCTGTAGACCCTCTCCTGTCCACCACTGGCTGATCCTTCTGGCCCAACCTTGGTTCTAACTATGAACCCTGAACTTTGGTGCATCCTTTACTTCTGCATTTGAGCTATTGTGTCTTAGGTCAAGTTCAGGGTCCCCACATTAAGAACCCTTGCTCTAGACTATCTCTCCACTCTGATTAATTCAGTTCTGGTGACTTACTAGAATGGATCTAAAACAATTCCCTTAGAGCCATAATAGCTGAGTGATTCATGTTTGTGGACACAGTCAGTAACTGGGTTGTAGGAGACTGCATATATGGAGAGAAAAGGACATGCAAAGGAGAAGGAAGTCAGTTAACAGGAAGTACTAACGGTGATTGCAGGTCATAAAGTAGATATTCTCAGAAACTGGATCATAACACTGCTTCCTCTCACATTTCTGCCTTTTTTTAACTTTGGAAACTTGGATTATAATTAATCATAAAGAGTGAAAATACAATGTGTGTGAAAAAAGGTGCTTGTTGCACATACTAATTAGATACCCTCACTATCTCTTGGCCTGAACTCAAGGGTTGAGAAATAAAGATCAAGCAAACTCTACGATGTCATACAATGTTATTACAGTTTATAACAACAAGCATCACTGGAGGATGGGTGGCCCTGGAGCAGGTGAGAGCCTCCAGAGATCATTATCCATCCGGCAGTCCTTTAAGAAGAATATCAGTGGCAAAGATCTAACAAGACTGTAGAATTCAAAGCAAAGTGTTTACATCATTCCTTGAAAAATTTTGAAAAAATGCTGCAAGGTGCAGAGGCAAGAATTACAAAGGTCCCATTTCTAGGCTTCTTCTGATCCCCTGCAGAGTTCTTATTGATTTCAAAGAATGTTTCATGCTTGAATCAGCTCTGTAGGCCATGGGGCTAGGCAAGAAATGGGCCAAAGAAAGGAAGACAAAAAGGGTGAACAGGAAAATGAAAAGTTTTATAGACCAAATTTAGTATAAGAGAAAGTCCCTTGCTTTTGACTTGGGTTCATATGCATCTGGAGCACATGCATATCTTCTATCTGTAATATGTCCATGCCATAAGTAATATGACATATTCTGTACATATATATTACATGAACATATGTAGGCATGATTTTATTCCAGAATAAATTAGCCTAAAATTTTTTTGGGGGGAGAAATCATTGGGAAACAGACCTACATGTCCTAGTTTTTTGCTGATCATGTCAGCTACTGACAATCATAGGACACTCTAAGATTTATGTAGGGCCTTGAATATATAATCTTATTTTCTCCTCATAATGACCCTTTGGGTTAAATTATACAGGTATTATCATCCTTGCTTTACAGACAAAGAAACTAAGATTAAATGATGTGTACAGCCTCA
Source organism: Vombatus ursinus (assembly GCF_900497805.2). Classification (NCBI taxonomy): domain Eukaryota; kingdom Metazoa; phylum Chordata; class Mammalia; order Diprotodontia; family Vombatidae; genus Vombatus; species Vombatus ursinus. The sequence goes on along the minus strand of NW_020954608.1, from coordinate 32,179,787 downwards.
GGTCGCTTCTGACTCCAGGGCAGAGGTTCTATATAATACTGCCTCTGAATCATCAGTGGGGTCACAGATTAGAAAATTGTGGCTCATTTTTTTCTCAATGAAGAGAGGAAATTATTAATTTAAGGGAATTCATACTTGTAAAAACCTTCTTCCATACCTAGAGCTTATAGCAATACCCATGTGCTCAGTCAATACTGCCTCCTTTGCCATTCTTTCCCCTGTCTTCACTAAGCTTAAGTAAAAGTCCCACTGGGTCTCTAATGTTGATTTCTTCCATGTATCCTTCCACATTCACCCTTCTATAATGTTTGCTCAAAACTACATTCTTCTGAAGATTATCATGGGATTTCAAACTCTATATTATTGGAAACAAACATAGGCAAAGATATCATTTGAGGCTCTCCCTCTGTCTTCCCTTCAGAATCATTGTTGATCTTCCAGAACTGTGTGTGTTTGAATATTACACCTCTTTGTGTGAATGTCATTACTATCCTGAATTTTCAGAGCTGACAATGGTAATGATTAAGGCAGATAGGTGGCATAGTGGATAGAGGTCTGGAACTGGAGTCGGGAAGATCTGAGTTCAAATCCAGCCTCAAATAGTTATTAGTTGGGTAAATCCAGGCAAGTTACTTCTTTGTCTGCCTCAGTTTCCTATGATAGGACTATTATAGCACCTACCTACCAGGGTTGTCATAAAGATAAAATTTTTAAGTACTTTGTGAATCTTAAAACATCTTATAAGATTAGTTATTATTTTTCCAATTTAAAATCTGTGTGTATACATGAATGAAAAGATCTGCATACTACCAGCAGGACCTTTCACTTGTGGGTGGGACATTTTCCCTTTTGGTTTATAACCACTTCTTGAAGGCCCAATAAATGTCAGTTGAGCAGTTACTTGGAATATCCATAAGCTCCAAACTTTTAATCAAAAGTTAATTGTTAATAAAGATATAGCAGGGGAAAATAAGATGTAACATTGGACATTAGACAGAAGCAAAACACTGGTGAGAAGGGAAAGGATGAAAGGAGAGAAGGGACAAACAAAAGAATAAGATGGAGGAAAATACACAATTAGTAATCATAACTGTGAATGTGAATGGGACGAACTCTCCCACAAAATGGAAACATAGCAGATTGGATCAAAAACCAGGATCCTACTATATGTTATTTACAAGAAACACTCTTGAAGCAGAAATATACTCACAGAGTGAAGGTAAGGGACTGGAGCAGCATATACTATTCTCTAGCTCAAGAAAAAAAAAGAAGGTTAGCAATCCTGATCTCAGATAAAGTAAAATAAAAAATAGACCTAATTAAAAGAGATAAGGAAAGTAACTCCATATTGCTAAAACATACCATAGACAGTGAAGCAATATCAATACTAAACATGTATGCACCAAGTGTTATATAGCATCCAAATTCTTGAAGAAGAAGTTGTGAGTTGCAAGAAGAAATAAATAGCAAAGTTATACTAGTGGGGGGAACCCCAACTGTTCTCTCTCAGAACTCAATAAATCCAACCCAAAATTATACAAGAAAGAAACTAAGGAGCTAAATAGAATATTAGAAAAGTTAGAGATGACAAACATTTGGAGAAAACTGAATGGGAACAGAAAGTAATATATCTTTTTTCTCAGTAGCACATGTCATCTACATAAAAACTGACAATCAAATGTAAAAAAGCAGAAACAGTAAGTGTATTCTTTTTGGATCATAATGCAATAAAAATTACATCTAACAAAGGGCAGTGGAAATATAGATTAAAAATTAATTAAAAAATAAATTATCTAATCCTACACAATAAGTGAGTCAAAGAACAAGTCATAGAAACAATAATTTCATTAAAAAGAATGTCAAAAATGAGACAACATGCCAATATTTATGGGATGCAGCCAAAGCAGTATTAAGGGAAATTTTATTTTTCTAAATTGTTACATCAGCAAAATGTAAAAAGAACAGATCAATCAATGGGGCATGCAACCAAAAAAAATAGAAAAAGGAGCAAATTGACAGTCCCCAATTGAGCACCAAATTGAAATCCTGAAAATCAAAGGAGAAATAAATAAGATTGAAAGTTAAAAAAAATCTATTGAGCTAATAACACTAGACATTGTTGGCATTTGAATTGAAGTCCCATTCAGCTCAATCACTTAGTAGTTTTATAATCCTGGGAAAAATCATTTGACCTCTTTGTTCTTAAATTTCCTCATCAGTAAAATGAGAATAACAATACCTCTGCTGTCTATCTCACAGGATTCCTAGGAAGGCCAAATATGAGCATAGATTTTAAAATGTATTATAAGTGTAAAACATACATCAGTATATTTTGTCATAATTAATAGAACCTCAGAGTAGTGAGGGATTGCCAACATCACTGAATACAATACTTACTCATTGCATAAACACTATCTATAACATCCTCAATAAGTAATCCAGCCTGTGTCTAAAGTTTTCCAGTGATTAGATCCCCAGAACCTACTAAATTCATCCATTTCATTTTTTAGATTGCTCTACTGGGAAATTTTTCCTTGTGTTGACCCAAAATATCTTCCCATAAATTCAATCTCTGAAGTCTAGTTCTGGACAAGATGATGATAATCCATCAACCAACAAAGCAATAAATATTTCTTATTGTTTTCCAGGCACTGTGCTAATCTCTGGGGATACAAATACAAGCAAGAAAAACAAACAAAAAAAGAATAGTCCTTGCCCTCAAGGAGATTACATTCTAATGGGAGAAGAAAATTCACAAAAAGGACATTAACATAGGGTGAGTAAAAGTTACCAGGCAAGAGCAAGGCACTGGAATTTGGAAAATCAGAAGCATAGTTAGGAGAAGAATAGGGATTGGCAGGCCAACATATTAACCAAGTCCAATATTATATGCAGTGTTTCACTAGTGAGCAATGTACTGAATTTGACGTGATACACATTCCTTAAAGGATATAAGGGGAGAAATCCTAAAAATTAGAGCTTCCCAAATGTAAAGAGGCATCTAGGTAGCACAATGGATAGACCTCTGGGCCTAGAGCCAAGAAGACCTGAGTTCAAATCTGTCCTTAGACACTTACTAGCTGTGAGACCTGGGCAAGTCACTTAGTTTGCTTTAGTTTTCTAATATGTAAAATTATCTGAAGAAAGAAATGTCAAACCACTCCAGTATCTTTGCCAAGAAAACCCCAAATGGGGTCATGAAGAGTCAAATACTAATAAGCAATAACAACTGCTTGATTATATAGCTAGGTCTTCCAACCAAAGATTAAAAGATGCTCTTCAGGGATGTAGAACATGGGGTTCTTGTTCAGGTATGGGTTAGACTGATGAGTCCTGAGATCCTTTCTAACCATGAGAATCTATAAATCTATAATTCCACAGCAAGATGTTTGGCATTGCCTTTTTGCTTTGCCTATGAACATCAGCTTCACCTTAGAAGCTCCAGACTATCTGATGAACTTGATCATGCCCTGTGTTCTAAACTTCTGCTCTAACTCTCCTGGTAAGACTTCCTGCCATTCATCAAGTATCTTTGACTCAGTCTATCAGTGAAAATTGCCAGACCCAAAGCATTTTTCCAGGTTCTTCTCCCATGATAGTCCAAATAGGAGACTATCATTTTAACCCCAAACAAAGGGCTGCACCACAAGAAGTCTTCTGAAGGGTTTCAAAGGCTTAAGATATAATCATATTGAAACATATTTTTGAAGTCTTTTTCTGGCTAAGATCAGTGGGGACAGCATTTTTATGCCAATTTTCATTTGCAAAACAAACTAACAAAAGCAACTGCATGTTCAACTGCTTAGAAAAATACTATCATCTTATTTGCCAAGGTCCATTCCTTTTTTTTTTTAACCAATATAAATACACTCACAAAAAATTAGCTGAGCATTTAGGGTGGTTTAAATTTTTTTCCCAAATTTCTGCCCTGTAATTGAAAATATTCACTGCACATGTAAGTGGCTGCATTATTGAAAGGTTTAAATAGTGAAATGGATTGTTACCCTGCGTAAAAATACCATTAATGATTAAATGAACAACACCTATGTATAGGCCACAAAGATGATGAATGAATGATTAAACAAAAAAAAATTTGTTGGGGGGTGAGGCAGAGCCAAGACAGCTGAGTTTTCCCCAGTTTCCCTCAGAAATGACATTAAATCAATCCCCTAAACAGATTCTGAAGTGACAGAATCCACAAAAAGATGGAGTGAAACAATTTTCCAGCTTAAGATAACTTAGAAGGATTTCAGGAAAAGTTTGTCTCACTTGGGGAGCACAGTCTAGCTCAGATGATGTCCAGGCAAGCCAGCGAGAAGCTCTTAGCTACAGCACAGATCAGCAACCAAGGACCCTCAGTACTGGCTCAGCAGGCTAGTGGCACAGAAGGCTAGAGGGCAGAAGGCAAATTGCCAGCCCCAGAACACCAGCACAATAGGCATGACTGGGCCGGGCCACCCCAGCCCAGTGACTAGGCCCCTGACCCCCAGCACAAGAAGGTTGTGACACTGTCCCCTGGGTCCCAGGAGCAGGGCTTAAGGCTTAAAAATGAGCAAAAAAGCCAACAAGAGCCCTGACCATAGAAAGGTACTATGGCAACAGGGAAGAACAAAACACAAACTTAGAAGAGGAAAACAATGTCAAAATACCTACATATGAAACCTCAAAGGTGAACATGAATTGGTCTCAAGCCCAAAACGTCCTCTTGAAAGAGCTCAAAAAAGATTTTAAAAATCAAGTAAGAGAGGTAGAAGAAAATTTGGGAAAAGAAATCAGAGTTATGCAGGAGAATTATGAAAAAAAGAGTCAACAGTTTGGAAAAAAGAAGCATAAAAATTGACTGAAGAAAGCAACTCCTTAAATTGGCCAGATTGGAAGAAAAAAAAGAAAAAAAAACACTGAAGAAAACAACTCCTTTAAAAGTAGAATTGGCCAAATGGAAAAGGATGTACAAAAGTTAACTGAAGAATAGTTCCTTAAAAATTAGAATCAGGCAAGTGGAAGTTAATGACTCTATGAGACATCAAGAATCAGTCAAACAAAATCAAAACATTGAAAAAATAGAAGAAAATGTAAAATATCTCATCAGAAAAACAATTGACCTAGAAAATAGATCCAGGAGAAATAATTTTTGTTCTTTTTTTTTGCAGGGGGGAGGATGAGATAATCAAGATTAAATTTATGTAGCTAGTAAGAGTCAAGTATCTGAGGCCAGATTTGAACTCAGGTCCTCCTGATTCCAGGGTTGGTGCTCTATCCACTGTACCACCAACTAGGTGAGATATTTTGAGAATTATTGGACTGAATTATTGCCTGAAAACCATGCTTAAATAAAGAGCCAGGTTAGCATCTTTCAAGAAATTATCAAGGAAAACTGCCCTAATATCCTAGAACCAAAGGGTAAAGTAGTCACTGAAAGAATCCACCAATCACCTCCTGAAATAGATGCCAAAATGAAACCCCAGAATTATGAGGTCAAGGAGAAACTACAGTAAGCAGCCAGAAAGAAAAAAATTCAAATATGAGTATTACACAGGATTTAGAAGCGTCTACATTAAAGGATTGGAGGGCTTGGAGTATGATATTCTGGAAGGCAAAGGAGCTTGGATTACAACCAATAATCAAGTACCCAGCAAAACTAAGCATAACCTTTCAGGGGAAAATGTAGACATTCAATGAAATAAGGAACTTTCAAACTTTCTTGATGGAAAGACCAGAGATAATCATCAAATACAAGACTCAAGAGAAGCATAAAAGGTAAATAAGAAATAAAAATATTTTATCCAATAAGATTAAACTGTTTACATCCATACACAGGAAGATGATACCTGTAACTCTTGAAAACTCTATCTCTCTTAGAACAGTCATAAAGAGTATACATAGAAAGAGTGTGTAGGTACAAGTTGACTTTGATGTGAAGATATAAAAAAAATTAAGGGGTGAAATAAAGGATTGTACTGAGGGGAAAGGAAGGGGGAAGGCAGAATAGGATGAATTACATCACAGGGAGAGGTGCATAAAACCTATTACAGTAGAAGGAAAGAAGGGAGGGGGTGAGCTTTGTTTGAACCTTACTCTCTTTGGACACGCCTCAAAGAGAGAATAACATACACACTCAGTTGGGTATAGAAACTTATCTTACCCTATATGGAAGTAGGAAGAGAAAGGGGAAAGAAAAGGAAATGGGGGGATGGAAGAAGGAATGGAAGAAGTAGGAGGGGGAAAAGGAAAAAATGGGGGCAGATAGAAGGGAGGGCAGATTGAGGGAGGTGGTGGTCAGAAGCAAAACACTGGTGAGGAGGGACAAGGTGAAAGGAGAGAGAGGACAAACAGGAAGAAGAATAGGATGGAGGGAAATACAGAGTTAATAATCATAACTATGAATATGAATGGGATGAACTCTCCCATAAAATGGAAACAGATAGCAGAGTGGATCAAAAGCCAATATGTTGTTTATAAGAAACACATTTGAAGTAGAGAGATACACACAGAGCAAAGGTAAGGGGCTGGAGCAGAATATATTATGCTCCAGAATACATTATACTCCAGGAGAAGCAATCCTGATCTCAGACAGAGCAAAAGTAAAAAATACATGTAATTAAAAGAGATAAGAAAAGAAACTACATCTTGCTAAAAGGTATCATAGACAATGAAGCAATATCAATACTAAACATATATGCACCAAGTGGTATAGTATACAAATTCTTAGAGGAGAAATTAAGCAAGTTACAGGTAGAAATAGACAGCAAAGCTATGCTACTGGGGGATCTCAATCTCCCCCTCTCAGAACTAGATGAATCTAATCACAAAATAAACAAGAAAGAAGTTAAGAAGGTGAATAGAATTTTAGAAAAGTTAGATATGATAGACCCCTGGAGAAAAATGAATCAGGATAGAAAGGAATATACATGTTTTTTTCAGCAGTAAATGGCACATACACAAAAATTGAACATGTAATAGGACATAAAAACCTCACAATCAAATGCAGAAAGGCAGAAATATTAAATGCATCCTTTTCAGATTATGATGCTGTAAAAAATATGTGTAATAAAGGGCCATGGAAAGACAGACTAAAAATTAATTGAAAACTAAATAATCTAATCATAAAGAATGAATGGGTCAAAAAACAAATCATAGAAACAATCAATAATTTCATCAAAGAGAATGAAGCTAATGAGACAACATACCAAAACTTATGAGATGAAGCCAAAGCAGTTCTTAGGGGAAATTTTATATCTCTAAATGCTTGCATGAATAACATAAAGAAAGATGAGATCAATGAATTGGGTATACCTGAACAAGAACAAATTAAAAATCCCCAATTAAATACCAAATTAGAAATTCTGAAAATCAAAGGAGAAATTAATAAAATTGAAAGTTAAGAAAACAATTGAATTTAAAAAATAAAACTAAAAGTTGGTTTTTATGGGGATTGGAAAAATATCAATTGCTCATGGGTAACCCAAGCTAATATAATAATGCCAATTCTACCTAAATTAATTTACTTATTAAATGCCATACCAATTAAACTACCAAAAATTATATTATAGAGCTAGAAAAAATAATAACAAAATTCATCTGGAAAACAAAATATTGAAAATATCAATGGAATTAATGAAAAAATGTAAAGGAAAGTGGTCTAGCCATACCAGATCTAAAACTATATTTTAAAGCAGCAATCATCAAAACCATTTGGTACTAGCTAAGAAATAGAGTGGTGGATCAGTGGAATAGGTTAGGTACAAGAGACAGTAGTCAATGGCTATATTATTCTGTTGTTTGATAAACCCAAAGACTCCAGCTTCTAGGATAAGAACTATATTTGACAAAAACTGCTGAGAAAACTGGAAAATAGTATGGCAGAAACTAGGCATAGAGCAGCATCTTACAACCTATACCAAGATAAGGTTGAAATGGGTCCATTTAGACATAAAGGGTGGCACCATAAGCACATTTGGGATTCAAAATATTACAAAAATGAATGTTGAAAACTATCTTTACATGTAATTGGGAAACAATCAAATACTGTTAAGAACAAAAAGAAACCTTTGTTAAGTACTTAGGATATGCCAAGCATTGTACTGCCACTGGGAATACCAATAAAGAAGTGAAACCAGTCCTTTTCCTTAAGGAGCTTACATTCTAATAGAGGGAGGCAGAGTATAGAGAATATAGATAGCTAAGGAGCGGTATTTTGGTTTCAGAAATTACAGGGATAGTAAATCGATCCATGAGGAGCAGAGAGCACCTTTCCAAGAGGCAGGGACAAAATTATTTTGTTTTTTATTCAAAAATTGGAAATTTGGAGTAGGAGAATGATAGAAGACATTTTAGTGGCAGTAAAACAAATAAAGGGAACATTGCTAGGGAGTGAAGTAATATAAGGCTTGGGCCCAGCCTAGATGTAGTAGGTGACTAAGGCAATCAAGATTCAGGATAGCCGGGGCCTAGGATGAGAATGTCCAAGGTGAAAGACTCCAAATCTTCTAAGGCATGGTTTCTGATGTGAGTGTCGAGGCAAATGGTATAAAGAAAGCTGGCTGATGATTCTAGCTGATGATGTTAAAGCACACAATATTCTTTTTCTCAACCAAAGATAATACTCTTCTTTCTTCTCTGGAAACAGCTGTTTTATCTCTAGAACAGCTGGAGCTATGGAACCCTGTGGGCAATAAATGAGATAGCTTTGTGGACCATGTGTTACCCATAAGAGGCATTAGTTAGAATTCCCTCCCCCAAACAAAGAATATGTTGACAGCAAGAAAGGCAAAAAAAAAAGTTATGCAATTAGGGAAGCCATGGAAATTATTTGAGCCCTAGGCCTCAAATAAATTCAGCCATTCCTAAAATAAATCATCCTCTGGTAAAATACACATTTTTAGCAAAGATTGATTATCATCAACAATGAAAATTAATGGGTATATGCCATGTATGGAGCATTGAACTAGCTCTCTATTTTCTATCAATATCTCTGATTGCTTTGAGCTCCATAGAACATCATGCCTTCCTCAGGATAAGCTGATCACTTGAAATCTCTTCACCATACTGATCCACTCCATTGTTGATACTGAACATCTTCTCAACTGGTTTAGTTGCTTCTCTCCTCTGGTTGCAGGGCTGGAGGGATGAAACATTAAACCCCTCCCAGCCTTCCTTTATAGAGGGCTCAGAATTTTCCAGGTAACTCTCCATCAGCAGCTCAGTTTGGTTTTGACTCTGTGGAGCAACATGCCCCCAAACCAGGAAACTCTGAATGCACCCCTCTCCTCACCTTGTGGGGTTGTCTTCCTCCATTTAATTGTTAAGTTCCTTGAGGGTAAGAACTTTCTTTTTCTTATTCATATTCCTAGGATACAGCACAGTGTCTGGCATATAGTAGGCCCTTAATAAATATTTATTGGATTGAATTATTAAGCAAAGAATGGGCAATACAAAAATTGAAAGACAGAGCCCAAACCTTTGAGTTGCTTGCCAACTATGTGACTATATGAGTACATAATCATATATATGTGATTATTAATAATGATATATGCTAAGTTCATGGTTTAACTAATAAAAAGCCACAAAGGAGGGAAGGATCACTAAGGATTATAGTAGTTTTCAATACATGAAAATATGACCCAATTAATATTATAGTTTCTTGGATTATTTTTGCTCACTACTACAGGTTACTTAATGCTCACTCATGTTTATATAAAGCCTCTGAGGTGTAGAGAAAGCATTAGCCCCATATTATAGAGACTTGCCCACAATCACACAGCTACTTAGGAATAGTGCAGGAACTCAATTAGTTCAGGAAACACTAATTAAGCAATTACTATGTGAGAAACTGTGCTAAGTTCTAGATTCAGGCTTTAAATCCACTGATAGTTCTATTTCTTTTCTTCACTTCTATTTTCGCTGATACATGTATAAGGGGGTAATGTAAATTTCATGGACTCATAAACATTCTTGCTACCAATAACTTTAACATTTCTAGGAGCCATAAAAAGAACTGATATTGCATTCAAACGTTCTGGATGGCTACTAGACATAAAGTTCTTCAATTTTGATAATGATAATACATCTAAGGGGACCAGATATATTTGAAGTCATTCTTATAAGTCACAGAGTGTTTGTCATCTAGAGGGATTAAAAATTGTCAGAGCATTAGTACTCTTATCAATGACCCCAAGCTCAAGATGGGACATGTTTTATGTGATTATAGATTACTCAAACGAAATATTGAAAGAAAAATGGCTTTGTAAGAAGGGCATGTTAAAGGTGAGAGAAATCTGTGGTGCCATTTGAGAAACAGTGTGTCTTTTCAGAACAAAAAAGTACTGGGAAGAAATTTTCACATGTTTATTTTTTTAATAGTATTTTTTTCACAATTGTATGTCCAGACAATTTTTAGCATTAATTTTTACAAGTTTTTGAGTTCCAAATTTTTCTCCCTCTCTCCCTTCCCTCCCCTCTTGTGAAAATGGTAGGCAGTTTGATATAGATTATACATATATTATCATGTAAAACATATTTCCATAGTAGTCACAGTTGTGAAAGAAGAAACATCAAAAGAAAAAAAATGAAAAACAAAAATCAGTGAAAAAAGTATGCTTCAATCTACATTCAGAATCCATCAGTTCTTTATCTGGATGTGGATAGCATTTCATGAATCCTTTATACTTGTCTTAGATCATTGTGTTGCTGAGAAGAGCTGAGTCATTTATAGTTGGTCATTACACAATGTTGCTGATACCATGTACAATGTTTTTCTGGTTCTGCTCATTTCACTTTACATCAGTTCTTACAAGCCTTTTCAGTTTTTTTTTTTTTCTGGAATCTGCCTATTCATTATTTCTTCTGGAACAATAGTATTCCATTACATTCATGTACCACAACTTGTTCAGCCATTCCCTCATTGATGGGCATCCTCTCTATTTCCAATATTTTTCCACCACAAAATGGGCTGTTACAAATATAGTTCCTTTTCCCTTTTTTATGATCTCTTTGGGATACAGACCTAGTAGTAGTATTGCTGAATCAAAGGGTATGAACAATTTGGTTGCCCTTTGGGCATAGTTCCAAATTGCTCTCCAGAATGGTTGGATCATTTCATAACTTCACCAACTGTGCATTAGTGTTCCAATTTTCCCACCCTCTCTCCAACATTTATCATTTTCCTTTTCATAAATCATGTTAGCCAAACCTCAGAGTTGTTTTAATTTGTATTTCTCTAATCAATAATGATTTAGAGCATTTTTTTTCATGACTATAGATAGCTTTGGTTTCTTCATCTGAAAATTGCCCATTCATATCCTTTGACTGCTTGTATTCTTATAAATTTGACTCAGTTTTCTATATATTTGAGAAACGAGGCCTTAATCAGAGACACTGTTGGTAAAGATTGTTTCCCAGCTTTCAGCTTTCCTTCTAATCGTGGTTGTGTTGGTTTTGTTTGTGCAAAAGCTTTTTAATTTAATACAATCAAAAACATCTATTTTACATAGCATGATGCTCTCTATATCTTGTTTCATCATGAATTCCTCCCTTTCGCATAGGTCTGACAGGGAGACTATTCTTTGCTCTTCTAATTTGCTTATGGTGTGACCCGTTATAGTTAAGTCATGTACCCATTTTGACTTTATTTTTGTGTATGGTGTGAGATGTTTGTCTATGCCTAGTTGGTGTCTTACTGTGTTTCAGTTTTCTCAGCAGTTTTTGTCAACTAGTGAGTTCTTATCCCAAAGGGTGGGGTCTTTGGGTTTATTAAGCACTAGTTTACTATGGTCATTTACTACTGTATCTTGTGTACCTAATCTGTTCCAGTGATTCACCACTCTATTTTATTTTTTGCTTGTATTCATCAAGTTCTGAAAGGGGACACTTGTTCCCCAGTAATATAGATTTGCTGTCAGTTTCTTCCTGTAACTCACTTGACTTCTCCTTTAAGAATCTGGATGCTATACCACTTAGTGCATGTATAGTTAGTATTTATATGACTTCATTGTCTATACCTTTTAGCAAGATGTAGTTTCCTTCATTATCTCTTTTAATTAGGCCTATTTATGCTTTTGCTTTGTCTGAGATCAAGATTGCCACTCCTGCTTCTTTTTTTTTTAACGTCAGTGGAAACATAATAGATTCTGTTCCAGCCCCTTATCTTTACTCTGTGTGTGTCTCTCTGCTTCAAGTGTATTTCTTGTAAACAACAAATTGTAGGATTCTAGTTTATGATCCACTCTGCTATCTACTTCTGTTTTATGGGAGAGTTCCCACCTTTTCCTTCCCCATAGTGTTTTACTTCTGTCTACCAATTCCCCCAGTATGCCTTCTCTTCTTTCAGTCTCCCCCTCTTTTACTTAGTTTCCTCCCTTCCTATTTTCCTGTTGAGTAAGATAGATTTCTATATTCAATTGACTTTGTATATTATTCCTTCTTTGAGACAATATTGATGAGAGTAAGGTTCAAGTGATGTCCATTGCCCACCCTGCCATCTTTTCTTCCAGTGTAACAGTTTTTTTCACCTCTTTGTATTAAATAATTTACCCCATTCTACCTCTCCCTTCCTTCTGTACCCAATGTACTCCTCTTTCTTATCCTTTGATTTTTGTCATTCCCTCAAATTCACGTTGCACCCTCTGTCTATGTATATTCCTTCTAGTTGTACTATTAGTGGTACAATTTTTAAGAATTACTAGTATCATTTTTTCATGCAGGGACGTAAACAGTATAGCTCCATTAAATCCCTTATGTTTTCTTTACCCTTTATCTCTTTTTCAGCTTCTCTTGGGTCTTGATATTGGAGATCAATTTTTTTTTTGTTCAGTTCTGGTCTTCTACTTATGAAAGTTTGAAATCCTCCTGTTTTATTGAATGATCATTTTTCCCTTGAGGTATTATGCTTAACTTTGCCATGTACATGATTCTTGGTGTTAGTCCTAACTCCTTTGTCTTCTGGAATATCGTGTTCCATGACCTCTGGTCCTTTAATGTTGCAGCTGCCAAGTCCTGTATAATCCTGACTGTGACTCCTCGATATTTGAATTGTTTCTTTCAGGTTGCTTGAAGTATTTTTTCCTTGACCAAATAGTTCTGAAATTTGGCTATAATGTTCCTTGGAGTTTTTATTTTGGGATTTCTTTCTTGAGGTGATCGATGGATTCTTTCAATGCATATTTTAGCGGCTGGTTCCAGGATATTAGGGTAGTTTTCCTTGATAATTTTTTGAAAGATGCTACCCAGATCTTCCTTTGGATTGTGGCTTTCAGGTAATCCAATGATTCTGACATTGTCTCTTCTGGATCTATTTTCCAGGTCAGTTGTTTTTCCAGTGAGGTATTTTACATTTTCTTCTATTTCTTCATCTTTTGAATTTGTTTGATTGATTCTTGATGTCTCATTGAGTCATTGGCTTCCACTTGCCCAATTCTAACTTTTAAGGAGTTGTTTTTCTCAGTTAGCTTTTGTACTTCCTTTCCATTTGGCCATTTGTACTTTTAAAGAGTTGTTTTCTTCAGTGGATTTTTGTATCTCCTTTTCCATAAGCAATTGTTTTCTTTTTCCAAACTGCTGAGTGTTTTTCATAGTTCTCTTGCATCATTCTCATTTCTTTTCCCATTTTTTCTTCTATCTCTCTTATATGATTTTTAAGCTCTTTCTTGAACTTTTCCATGAGTTTTTTCTGGGCTTGAGACCACTTCCCATTTTTGTTTGGTGCTTTGCCCATAGGTGTTTTGGCATTGTTGTCCTCTTCTGAGTTTGTGTCTTGATCTTCCCTGTCAATTTGAGAACTTTCTGTGGTCAGATTCTTTTTTTGGAGTCTTTTTGTTTTGTTTTGTTTTGTTTTAATTTGGTTTTTTTGTTTTTGTTTTTGTTTTGTTGTTTTTCCTTTCTTTTAAATTTGAGCTCTGTATCCCAGGTGGAAAAGGCACTGTCTCTGGCTTTTTTGTGCCAGAGGCTACAGGCCCTGACTGTTTACCTGTTGCTGCACTGATGTTGCCTTGAGGCTCACAGGCAACCCTCCTGTGGTGTCTGGTGCTGTGCTGAGGGGGTGGGGTGAGAGATACGGCTAGCATTGCTAGAGGCAGTAGGGGTCTGGCAGCTTACCTGGTGCTGAGCTAGGGTCCTAGAGGTGGTGTCTGGCATATGCTGAGGACAGTGGGGTTTTTCTGCATTTCCCCATGACCCCATGACCAAAGCCCATGGTGGTCTGGCTGCTAGAGGTTGCCTTTTTGGCCAGGGCTATGCTGAATGAAGCATGTGGTGGTTCTCAGAGCTGAAGTCTGCTATTCCCCTGGCTATACTGAGGCATGTGGAGGGTCCTGGTGCTGGCATTTGCCTGCTCCACTGCAGTGGGGTTCAGGATTTCTTGCTGTTTTGCTGAAGTGGAGCTGACTGCTGGCTTCCAGGGATGCTTCCTGTCCTGGACTGTGCTCAACTTTTACGTAGGTGAGATAGACCTTTCCTGCCAATTTTCCAAGTTTCTTGAGCCAAAAGGTTGTTTCTTTTTTGCTGGTTCTGCTGTTCCAGGATTTGTTCAGGGTGCTATTTTATGATTGTTTGGAGGTGACTGTAGGAGAGTTACATCAATCTACTGCTTACTCTGTCATCTTGGTTCCTGGAAGTCTCCAGGATATCAATCTTTTCAGGTTAATGTGAGCTGAAATATTCTGATAAGAGACAAGAGTAGATAGTAAAGGGATTAGGAAGAGAGAAGAAAAAGTTTCAAACAGGCACTGGGAAGCAAGCAAGATAGGGAGTTAATAGGAAAGAATAAAAAGATTGTCTTACAGCAGAGGGCCCAATTGATATCTGGTAGCATTAACGTACTGCTTTTTACTGTGATTTACTCTGCTTTTTTTTTTTAAGAAATTTTTACAAGTTTAAAGTGTTTAAGGCAGACCTACACAACTTGGAAGTAGGTAGGGGCCATAATTAAAATTGGCTAAACTTCTTTGGATCTCAGATTTTTAGCAGCTCACTTCGCAAGTTAAGGTATAATTAATGATTAAACCATTTCTCAAAAACACTTTTTTTTTTTAATCAGGACATAATTCAGAAACTGCAATCAGCAAACACTTCTTTATGAAGTCACCTTCAGTAAAAGAATTTCCAGAAGCAGCAATCTTTTTTTTAATTAATTAATTTTTAGTTTTCAACATTCATTTCCATAAGATTTTGAGTTTTAAATTTTCTCTCCCTCCCTCTCATCTCCCCTCCCCAAAACAGCATGCAATCTGATATAGGTTCTACACATAAATTCATATTAAACATATTTTCACATTAGTCATGATGTAAAGGAGAATTAGAACCAATGAGAGGAACCACAAGAAAGAAGAAACAACAACGACAACAAAAAGAAAGAGCAAATACTACGCTTCCAACTGCATTCAGATTCCGAAGTTCTTTTTCTGGATGTGGACAGCATTTTCCATTGTGAGTCTTTTGGAGTTGTCTTAGATCCTTGCATTGCTGAGAAGAACTATATCTGTCAAAGTCAGTCATTGCACAATGTGGCTGTTACTGTATATAATGTTCTCCTGGTTCTGCTCACTTCACTCAGCATCAGTTCATATAAGTCTTCCTAGGTTTTCCTGAAGTTCACCTGCTCATCATTTTTTATAGCACAATAGTATTCCATTACATTCATGTACCACAGCTTGTTCAGCCATTCCCCAATTGATGGACATCCCTTCAATTTCCAATTTTTTGCCACCACAAAAAGACCTGAAGCAGCAATTTGTTTAGAAATCTGAAAACTAACCTCAGTAGCCACCTCATTTTCTGAGTTTACTTTCTTGCAAAACCTTTTTTCCCCACTGAGGTTTTTCAACAATTTGGACACTTTACTTTGTTTCTCATTGGTGGTCAATTTGCTTAAGTCAAGATGTTTTGATTTGAAATAGCAACGAACATTGTATTCCTTCAGAACAGCTATTACTTCTCGGCAAACAAGGCACAATATCTTGTCTCTCATGTAAGTAAACAAGTATCTATTTGTCCACTATGGATTAAACACTCTATGTTCTGATTCGATCTTCTATTAATCTTTATCACCCATTTTACAAAGTCACCACAAAAACTTTAATGTTAGAACCAAAAAATCTCCACAGGAACTGCTCACATACAAAGAAATACTGAACTGAGTGTCTGACTTTGGAGAGAGCACCAGACACTCATGTAACTTAGAGAGTGGCTGCATAGCGAGGGAGGGGAAGAAGCCCTCGCATTGTTGCCACTCATCGCATAGCGAGAATCAGTTGCGTTGGTGTGTGGCTGCACTCGCTTTGTCCCTGTTCATTGCCAGCAAATATACAGTGAAAGGATATGACTCTCACTCCTCTCAGACTAGAGACAGACTGACGATAGTTGGTTGCCGCAGGTCATGTGACAAACAGGAGAGAATGCGCAGTCGCAACCCCACCCCAACCCCGCCAAGTTACATCACAGGCACAATAGTGACTAGTGGAATATGGGTTAAGCGGGGCACAGACAAAGCACTCGTTACATCTTTACTTTCTTTTCTATCCTCTACATTTTTTGCGGGCTGCCCGAAACCCTTTGATGAACTTCAAGTGGTCCGCAGGTATGTTGTGCAGACTCGGTTTAAGGTATAAGTGACTATACTTATGAAGGGGAGAAATGTAAATGTAAAATTTTTACAACTCTCCTGTCCCAGTATCTTACTAGTTGTCTGACCCTTGGTAGCTCCCTTAATCTGTCTAAGCCTCAGGTTTTATATCTGCAAAATGGGAATGATTGCATCTACCAAGTTTTACTGTCATTGTTGAGTGAGAAAATTTATAAAAGCACTTTGAAAACCTTAAAAGCACTAGACATATGTCAGCTGTTCTTTTCCTCTTCATCATCCTAATTCCTATCATAATCAGAATCACCTGAATCCTCTCATTTTTTTTTTTTCCCCACTAAGTTCAGCTAGAAATGGCCCTGGAACAAGTCACTGTCCTGTTATTATCCTTTTATTTTCAAAGTTTTACATACTCTTTCATGGGTGGATAAAATGACTGCATGAAGTAGTTAAATAAAAGAATTAGAATGTTAAGTCATCCTCTCTAGACTCATTAAAATCATCCTCAGAACAATTCCAGTAGCAGACAGGACAACAGGAATAAAGGAAACCTCTTCCTATTTGCACATTTTTTTTTTTAATTTCCTCTGGTAGGTCTCTCTATTTCAAAACTTTTCATTGTATATAGCTTGAAGATTATGAGTATTTGACATGGTGGAATCCATTAAAACATTCTTAGGTTTTTATGGATCAGTGTTATGTCTGGATGCAACATTTTTTTTTTAAATAGGGCCTGAAATTTATTCTCTTCCAAATGTTATAGTTACAACCCAGATGGAAGGTTGATTTTAAGCAATTAGAAAAGCCACAAACATAGTTGGCCATTTAAAATTATTTATAAATGAAGAAAAATGACACAAAACATGAAGTGGCTTTACATTATATAGATTCTCCTCCTCCTCTCCCCTGTCCAAAAAATAAAACAACAACAACAAACAGAGAGAGGGAAAGAAAGAGAGAGAGACAGACAGAGAGACAGAGAGGGAGAGAGACAGAGACAGAGAGAGACAGAGAGAGAAAGACAGAGAGACAGGGAGAGAAAGAGAGAGACAGAGAGAGAGAGAAAGACAGAGACAGAGACAGAGAGAGAGATTCCTTCAGTTGACTGCAAAGTGAAAAGAAACACATTTGGGGAGTACAAAGCTGGAGTATAAAACTGAGCACAACTTTTTTATAAAAATCAAACCAGGTTAGTTTTCTCACACATATACATCACTGGGGCTGGCAGGGTCTAGCACAAAATCCTCTGAATGAACCCTAACACTAAAAGGCTGTGAACAAAGGTATCCAGGTACCACAGATCACCTCAGGAACTGAGAAGAGCAATGGCAAACCTACTAGGAAAGGAAGAGAGAAAGATGAGGGGTCAGAGCAGTTGACTGGAGATAGGGATGGTCTGAGCAGCTTATCTCACTAAGGTAACAAGGAAATTACAAAAGAGAAAGGAGTAAGAGGGAAGAGACCATTTCCAAGCATTCTATCTCAAGGGAGTGCCAAAAAAAAAAAGGAGTGAATCCTCAGGGGAAAGAGGATGAACTGGGATGAAAACAACTCTACTACCCTGGGTGAAGAAAAATGCTGGGACACCAGGTTTGGGTGGAGACAAAACACACAGGAGTGATCTTTGAAATTGAGAAGTAGATGCCCAGCTGATCCTCTAACCACCTAACCTTCCCTCTTCCTCCTTTTCCTCCCTATACTATTTCTCCTTGCTAGGGGCTAGCTTTATGCTTAGCTTGCACCCTATGAGGCATGAGACCTCAAAGCTTGGGGACCTGATTCCTCAAATTTTCTATCACTCCCTTGGTCTCCCCAGACTTAGCCCCTTTGGTCTGGGTTTGCTGAACTTCTGTCTCCTGGCTTCCAAGGACGGTGCCCTCCTGACCACTGCTCTTAACCTCCCTGGCCTCCTCCTCTGTGGGTGAGGAACTAACAGTTGCCTCCTCCTTCAACCTGCTCAGCTTAAAGGTACCAGACACAATTTGCTCTGTTGAAGCTCTTTTTCCAAGTAGAATTTATTGATTGAGTTCTTAATGGTAGTTTGATGGATATATTTTTAGTGTTGGTATTTGTTGTCTACCGTGAAGTCAGTAAATGTCTGCAAATGAATACATGGAGGAAAAATAATTTATTAAGTAGTTTCTATGTAGCAAGTGCTGGGCTAAGGGCTAGAGATACCAGTACAAAAGTGAGAGAGAGATCCTAACCTTGAGTTTACATTCAAATAGGGGAGATAACACTTATAGGGGAGTGGTTGCCAGGGACCAATCTTTTCGGTTTAAGAAGTCACCAGGATGGTAAATGAAGCACTAGGGTAATCTATTGTCATGCCTTTTATAAAGATAATTGTAGCATTCATTGGATTACAATTCTCAAGGCCAGAGGAAGAAAGGGAGGGGAAATTTGTGTGGGGCAGGACAGAAAATTTGTGTGGGGCAGGACCATGTATCCATGGTCCCAGGCAGTTCAGAGATGGCTAGCTAAACTCATTCTGAATGTGACCAGCCAGTCAATAAACATTTTTTGAGCACTCACTATGTGCCAGGCATTGTTTATGTGCCAAAGATACAAATATGAAAGAGAGCCCCTGCCCTCAAGGAGCTTACATTCTAATTGGGGGAAGACAACACAAAAAATAAAGTCGAGTGAGCAGGGTAGCATGCAGCCAAGTGGAAAATGAAGAGATGACTGGTCTGGGTGCCCTCCTTAAATGGAGGTTTTGGGAGGAGCTCTCTGTTCCACCCTTCAATCAGAGAGGTTCTTAGGAGAGAGGGTACTAATGAACTGTGAGTATCAAGGCTGATGTAATCTTGCAGGATGATAAGGCTCATTTCCAGAGGTATAAAGTCCAAACAGCCAGGTGGAAATAGTGTCTTGCAGTCTGGTTGGTTGGATACAGTAGTAATAGGGCAGAAAATGGACAGGATCAAAATGAAGAAAAGCTTGGAGTTGAAAAGCTTGGTTCTTCCTGGGCATGGTCTCAGGAGGTCCAGTTTGGAGGGTAGAACAGTAGCAAAAGAATGGACAATTGTTACGGTAAAAATGAGGACACATGAATGAGGGAGTTCAGAGATGATTAGCATAGCTCCTGCCAGGCATGGCCTCTGAAGTTGTGCTTTGGAGGGTAGGCAGCAATGGGAGATTCGAAAATGGCAAAAATACACAGAAGCACCTGTCACATAATTTGAACCAATAGTTCATATCTTGTTAGATACTTGGAAGGTGCTATTTTTTATAGCCTATTGCTGCTACTGCTACTATTGCTCATAACTCCTATTGGACTTTTTTGGAACTTTCTATCATCCCTACTGTGCTACAAGATTAGTCCCCCTGGTACTCACATCTCATCATTACCTTCTGTTCCTCTGATTTGACCCTTTGAGAGGAGGGCAGAGTTATGGGCTCCAGGGACTCTTTTTCAAGAGAGGACTCAATACATTGTTCTGTTTCTTTGGAACTCTTCATCATTCTCCTGCAGTAGGTACCCACTCTTCCTAACCACCTCTTTTTGGCTTCTTTTTGTGTGGAGTTGTCTTCCCCAAGTAGATGCTAAACTCCTTGAGGGAAGGGACTATCTTTTTTTTAAATTTAATTTAATTTATTTTATTCTGAACTTAAAAAATAAAACAAGCATTTCTATAACATAGTATAATAAAAAAGATGATTGCACATGAAACTACAAATCTATTATGTACAACTTGCTATTCCTTTTAAATATATAATAAAGTTATATAACTTTCTTTTTTCTTCCCTCTACCTGTTCCCTCACCCTAGAGATGGCTACCATTAGACACAAATATGTGTGTGTATGTGTGTATGTATGTATGTAAGTATGCACAATCATTTTATATATGCTTCTATTTTTTTCTTTCTTTGGATACAGATAGCATCCTCATAAGGTCCTTTGTAGTTGATTTGGGTATTTATAATAGTCAAAATGACTTAGTTATTCCAAGTTGTTCTTAAAACAACTTTTTTTATTTTTATTTATATTTTTATTTCTAATACTTTGCAAGTACACATAGTAAGCACTTAATAAATGTTTATTGACTCAGTAAAATGATGTCTGTTTGAAAAGGATTTCTCTAAGTTTGTTTCTTTTTTTTAACTTGTCAGGAAGTCAAAGAATGTCTATTAATCATCTTCCTCTCTTTAGTGAGGAAGTATTAATTTTTCTACAGCTGCCTTAGAGTAAGAGCCCCATGCTTCACTAATATTATACAGATTTTGGTTAAGATACCTTCCCAATTTGTTACCTATTTTAGATTTAGACAAGCATGTCTTCAAACTAGTACTGCATAACAGCTATTAATGTACTCTAAATGTACTCTTCGAATTCAGTTTTGGTTTCAGAATGCCAGTGAGTATCAACAAATTTGTCTAATCAATCACCAACCATATATGAAGTGCCAGCCACTTTATCATTTGTTAATTCATTCATTCGTTTATTTGTTTTTTATTTATGTGTGCCAGCCACTGTTCTAGGCACTGAGAAATCAAATACAACCAAGGAAACATTTCCTACTCACAAAGACTTTACATTCTAATATCTTCTTGCTATCTTTATATTCCATGGAATTTGCCTGAAGGAGAACATGGTATTTGTGGGCATTGCCTTCACCTCTTGCTTTGATGTGATCCCCAAATTCAAGCTTGTAGCCTCTAGCCTCTCCTAGACATATATTAAGGATTTTTGCATGTTAATGTCCTCAATTAGATTATAAGCTCCTTGAGAGCAGGGACTCTTTGTTTTTATTTATGTTTCTATCCCCAGCACTTAGCACAGTGCACACATAATAGAACTTGAAATCTAAATTCTGAAATATTCCATTATATGAAGAGGATATTTCATTTGCTTTTCAGTGGATAAATATATCTTGATACCATTCATATACACAAAGTGATTAATAAGAGGTTTTATTTTAATTCCCTCTTTAATTTGGATCCATAGTGCTATAGAGAAGTAATAATTTGTCTGGATGGGCAGCTAGGTGCAGCAGTTGATAGAGTTCAAATCTGGCCTCAGACACTAGGTGTGTGACCCTGGGCAAGTCATTTAATTCTGCTTCAGTTTCCTTATAAGTGAACCAGAGAAGAAAATGGCAAATTACTCCATTATCTTTGCCAAGAAAACTCCAAATGAGGTCACAAAGAGTTGAACACAACTGAACAACAACAGAAATAAGACAGTTGGCTTAAACTGTCTTCCTGAAAATACCTCATTATATATGAATTGCTTGTAGCAGTTTTATGTTGGTTTTATATCTTAAATAAAGAAGAGTTTTCCACAGGAATGTCAATACTCTAGCACTTTTAGAAGTCTGGAGGGTAGGGACTGAATTAAGGCTTTGCAATAATTAATAAAGACAGTATATATTCTGTAGTGCTTTGGGATAGCCTGTTCAGTAATTACTAAGTTGGTAATAAATTTCTTTTTATACTTCTTTTTTTTTTAGGCAATTGGGGTTAAGTGACTTGCCCAGGGTCGCACAGCTGGTAAGTGTCAAGTGTTTGGTCTGAGGCCGGATTTGAACTCAGGTCGTCCTGACTTCAGGGTCGGTGGTCTGTCCACTGTGCCACCTAGCTGCCCCCTTTTTATACTTCTGAGACATTTTAGAACACCTTTTTTGTTGTTGTTCCTTAGTCAATAACTTACTTTTTAATGATTATTATCATCTTGTATTTTTTCCATCTATTTTGATTGGGTTCACAAAGAAACAATCCCATGACTAGTTGCTATCCTGCTATTATTCTTCTATATGCAGTGTTCTGGTACAGGCTATTCAGGGGACTATTGCACAGGTAGATAAAATAACTATTTTTTACTTGCATAAAAATCTTAAAAGTGTTAGAATGCAAAAGCCATATTGGCAGGTACAGTAGCAGACAAAACAACACATATGATATAGCCCTATCTTCCCAAGTAATTTTAAAAAATTTCTCAACAAGTCATTATGCTTTGCAAGATCTTTTATTCCATGTAGCTTGGATTTTATAAATATTTGGGGTGGTAACATCTATTAAAAACATTGTTCTTAAGTTTATTAAGTATTTAATGTTATTTCCAGGCAAAGTTGACAACAGTTGGGTATGCGATAACGGTCCAGTTCTGATCCAGTTTTTTAGTTGACTTATGCAGAATATTTTGAGGTCTGCATCTATAGTAAATGGATTTGTTTCTGTCATTTCATGAAAGGTAGTGAGATTTGGAAGTATTATTCTAGACACAAAGTCATGTCTTGTTAAGAATTTGAGAGGTGCTAAATTTTTATAGCCTGCAATGATGTGCTGCTGTGCTCACTATTTCCTTACATGATCTATATTGGTCACTAAATCCTGACACTAAGGATAAACCTCCTATGGTTTTTAGTGGCAGTGACTTACTCCTGCATTACCATTATAAACCCCTATGTTTCCCCAAACATATTTGCATGAATTGGTCATTTGTTTGATGTGATTTTGTCAGCATAACATATTGGCTGAGTTCATGCAGATATTCCTTTGTGATTTCACTCTTGGATCTCAGATGTTTCATAGGCAGATTAATAAATTGATGCTTGTACTTTAAA
Organism: Vombatus ursinus; assembly: GCF_900497805.2. Lineage (NCBI taxonomy): Eukaryota > Metazoa > Chordata > Mammalia > Diprotodontia > Vombatidae > Vombatus > Vombatus ursinus. Next base: position 32,156,648 of record NW_020954608.1, on the reverse strand, counting down.
ACAAGAGTTCTTAAGCTTTCTTGTCATGGACCCCTTTGGCAGTCTGGTAAAGCCTGAGACCCTCTCAAAATAATATTTTTAACTATGTGGAATAAAATACACAAAATTGTAAAGGAAACCAATTTTATTGAAATAAAGTCACCAAAATATTTTTGAAAGTTCAAAAACTTCAGGTTCAATTTCTATTTTGTTTTTGCTGCTGCTGTTATTTTTATTGCAACCATTATGTATGTTGTTTTCCTGGTTTTGCTTATTACACTTTCATCAGTTCATGAAAGTCTTCCAATGCTTCTGCGTACACACCATTTTATAGCACACTGATATTCAATTACATTCATGGAATACAATTCACTTATGCATTCTCTAATTTATAGGTACATACTTTGTTTCTGATATTTGCTACCATAAAGGTAAATGGCTAAGTCATGCACAGAATATTGTTTTGTGGAAACAGAAAGGTTTATGATGGCAATGCAGGATTATATCATTACCACCAGAAACTACAGTAGGGTTATCCTTAAAGAGTCTGGATTCAGTCATTAACATAGATTTTATAAAGAAACAGTAGAGATATTGCAACACCTCACTGCAGGCCATATGAAATACAATCTTTTAGTTGTGGAATGAAATACTTTCAAAGAATGAGATCAAAGCAATGAAGTTTGTTTATTTGTTTGTTTTTAACCACATGGGAACAGGATAAGAGGCATATCATCCCTAATGTCTATTTGCTCCTGGTGTTGCCCCAAGGATGCTTTTAGTAAATCTACAGTTATGTACTTACATCCTAATTCTTTTGTTCAAAATAATTTTCTAATAATTCTAATAATCATTAATATTTTTCTATACATAGCAGTAGTTTCAGCCAGCCAAGCAATTTTCCATAGAACATTAAATATAAAAGAATAATAGTAGGATAGCAACTTGTCCCAGAACTCTCTGGACCCCATCAAAAATTAGAATAATGAAATGATGATGATTGTGATGATGATAAACAATAAATAGCTCACATTTATGTAGCATTTTAAGTTTTTCTAAATGTATTGCATGATTCTACTTGGTCCTTATAATAACAGAGACAACTAGATGATGCGATGTATAAATCTCTGGGCCTGGAATAAGGAAGACCTGACATCAAATACAGACTCAGATACTTCCTAGCAGTGAGACCCTGGGCAAGTCACTTAACTCTGCTCTAGTTCCCTCATCTGTAAAATGGTGATCATAATAGCACCTACCTCCCAGGGTTGTTGTGAGGATAAAATGATATAATAATGGTAAAGCACTTAGCACAGCTCTTGGCTCACACGAAGAGTTATATAAATGCTGTTATTCTTATTATAACAACCCTGGGAGGTAGGTACTCTTATTATTTTATTTTTATGGAGAAGAAAACTGAGGCTTAGAGAGATTAGAGATCTGCCCAGGTAATTTATAATCTTCATAATTTATCTTTAAGCCAAAATAGCTGGAGGTAACTTACCATTATTGTACAGATTAGACAAATTTAGACATAGAGCTATGGTTTTCTTGAGTTTAGAGCATAAGGAGTAGCATAGTACAATGGATAGGACATTGTGTTTGATAGAGACAGAACTTTTGGTTTCAGCTTTTTGGACAGATGACTTCTGTGAAATGAGGGATTTTACCAAAAAAAAAAAAAACTATATAAATATAAACTCATTATTGGTATCCCACTTAAAATAGCCAAAGACAACAACTAGATTGACTAGGCAAGACTAAAATAATCTTCCTAAATTCTGGTCATGTCACTGCCCTATACCTCTCCCTAAAATAAAAGTAAAAATCCTTTATTGGATCTCTTACATTTAGAATAAAATCAACTGTCTCAGATTGGCATTTAATATCCACCACAAACTGACTTCAATCTACTTTCCAGCCTACTTTTTAAAATCACTGCACTTTATTCTATAACTTCCAATCATGTTATTGCTATTGTTGTTGAGTTGTTTCAGTCGTGACCCCATTTGAGACTTTATTGGCAAAGATGCTGGAGTGGTTTTCCATCTCCCTCACCAGCTCATTTTACAGATGGGGAAAATGAAGCCAGCAGGGTTAAATGATTTGTCCAGAGTCATGCAGCTATTAAGTATCTGAAGCTGGATTTGAACATAGGTCTTCCTGACTCCAGGCCTGGTGCCCTATCCACTGTGCCACCTGGCTGTACCATACTGGACTATTATCTGTTCCCTGGAATCAGTGTTCCATCTCCTGCCTTCATGTATTTACACATGCTGTGCCCTATACATGGAATCCATTCCCTCCTCATTTTTGCACGAGTCATTATCTTTCTTCAAGATTCAGTCAATTGATACATCATCAATGAATTTTAGTTTTTGTTTTTGTTTTTATTTTAGTGATTTCTGCTTCCTTAAAGTACTCTACTCACTGCCACTAGAATATCAGCTTCTTGAGGACAGGGAGCATTTCGTTTGTTTTGGTCTGTTTTATGTGAGATAATTTAATCCATTCTACCTCTCCCTTTCTCCTTCTCCCAGTATAATCCTCTCTCACCCCTTAATTTTATTCTCCACATATCACCCCTTCATGTTCAACTCATTCTGTGCCCTCTATCTATCTATCTATCTATCTATCTATCTATCTATCTATCTATACATATAGTTTTTTCCTCCAGCTACCCTAATACTAGGAAAGGTCTCATGAGTTACAAATGTCATCTTTCCATGTAGGAAGGTAAACAGTTCAACTTTAATAAGTCCCTTATGATTTCTCTTTCCTGTTACCTCTTCATGCTTCTCTTGAGTCTTGATTTTGAAAGTTTAATTTTCTATTCAGCTGTGGCCTTTTCATCAAGAATGCTTGAAGTCCTCTATTTCACTGAATATCCATTTTTTCCATGAAGGATTATACTCAATTTTGCTAGGCAGGTGATTCTTAGCTGTAATTCTATCTCCTTCGCCCTCTGGAATATCATATTCCAAGCCCTGTGGTCCCTTGATGTAGAAGTTGCTAAATCTTGTGTTATCCTAATTGTGTTTCCACAATACTTGAATTGTTTCTTTCTGGCTGCTTGCAATATTTTCTCCTTGACCTGGGAACTCTGGAATTTGGCTTTAATATTCCTAGGAGTTTTCCTTTGGGGATCTCTTTCAGGAGGTGATTGCTAGACTATTTCAATTTCTATTTTACTCTTTGGTTCTAGGATATCAGGGCAGTTTCCCTTGATAATTTCTTGAAAGATGATGTCTAGGCTGTTTTTTTGATCATGGCTTTCAGATAGTCCAATAATTTTAAAATTATCTCTCCTGGACCTGTTTTCCAGGTCAGTTGTTTTTCCAGTGAGATATTTCACATTGTCTTCTATTTTTTCATTCTTTTGGTTTTGTTTTACAATGTCTTGATTTCTCATAAAGTCACTAGCTTCCAATTGCTCCATTCTAATATTTAAGGAAGTATTTTCTTCAGTGAGCTTTTGGATTTCCTTTTCCATTTGACCAGTTCTGCTTTTGAAAACATTCTTTTCCTCTGGCTTTTTGGACCCCTTTTGCCATTTGGGTTAGGCTATTTTTTTTTAAATTTTTATTTTTTTTTTTTTGGCTAGGCAATGGAGTTAAGTGAGTTGCCCAGGGTCACATAGCTAGTGCGTGTTATGTTTCTGAGGCCAGATTTGAACTCATGTGCTCCTGACTCCAAGGTTGGTGCTCTATCCACTGTACCACCTAGCTGCCCCCCCAGATTAGGCTATTTTTAAGGTGTTATTTTCTTCAGTATTTTTTTGATCTCCTTTAGCAAGCCTTTGACTAGTTTTTCATGATTCCTTGCAACACTCTCATTTCTCTTCCCAGTTTTTCTTCTACTTCTCTTACTTGCTTCTTAAAATCCTTTTTGAGCTCTTCTTTGTCCTGGGACTGATTCCTATTTTTCTTGGAGTCTTTGGATGTAGGAGCTTTGACTTTGTTGTCTTCTGGTTGTATGTTTTGATCTTCTTTGTCACCAGAGAAAGAGACTATGGTCTGACTTTTTTTGCATTTTGCTCATGATCTCAGCCAATTCCTAGAGTTTTAAACTCTTTGTCAAGGTAGGGGTCTGCATCCAGTGTGGAGAATGTACTGTCCCAAGCTTTGGGGGTTTTGTGCAGCTGTTTTGAGAAATACTTCTAGGGACCAATAAATTTTCAGTTCTTCCAAGGTGGTATGATCAAGGAGAAGGTGTTTATTCCTTTCCTGGCCTGTGCTCTGGTCTGTGAATGACCACAAGCACTCTTTTCTGCCTTGGAACTATGAGGACAATTCTCTCTCCACTGCCATCACAAATTCCACCATGCCAGCACTCCTCCTCACCCTAGGATCACCACCTAGAACTGTGACCCAGATCTAAGCACAGGCAAAGCAAGAGAATCCTGTCTCAGCACCAACAAAGAGATCACTGCAATCCCCCTCTGATCAGCCACCTGATTCCCCCTCAGTCTGTGGGCTTAGACTCTGGAAGCAGCTGCCATACAGGGGCTGTGTGGGAACTGGGGCTGGGACTGAGCTTCTCTCTCACCATAGTCACAGACTTTTCCTACTGACCTTCTAAGTTGTTTTTGGTGTTTGTGGGTTGAGAAGTCTGGAAACCACCACAGCTGCCAGTGATTCAGTCCTCTGCTCCAGGTTCACTGGGGCCTATTTTGCGTGCACGTCCATGCTGAACTGCATTTCTCTCCCTGCCTGGCATGGTAGACCTTTCTACTCAACCATCCAGGTTGCCTTGGGCTGGAAATTTGTTTAGCTCTGTCTTTTTGTGGGTTCTGCTGCTCTAGAATTTGTTTAGAGCCATTTTTTACAAGTATTTGGAGGGGTTTGGAGGAGAGCTCAAGCAATTCACCACTTTTACTCCACCATCTTGGCTCCACCCCTGAGCATTTCATTTTTGTCTTTGTGTCTTCAGTCCCTTGCTATTGCCTTACTACATAGGAAGTGCTTTTAAAATGTTTGTTTAACTTATATGAATATAATCTGGTTGAATATGAAGAAGAAGGAGCAGTGGGATGGGGCTGAGAAGAGACACTGAAATATTTGCTATGGAACTACATTTCCCAGAAGCATGTGTGGACCCAGTCCCACTACTGAGCACTGTATTTCCAGTAACTGAATAGTCATGGTTACTCTTTATACAATATTCTAATATGCATCCTATAGTAATTCAAACAAATTCATTCTAGCAAATAATAACAACTTTGATAACTTTAACTTGCAGCAAATTACTTTAAAATCTGTTGTTCCAGCCTGAAAAAAAAATCACAATAGAAAATCCAGATGACCATTTGCAGTCAAGGGGAAAAAACATCTGCTTAATAAAAAAGAAAGAAAGAAAGAAAAATATTCTACAAATCTCTGCAATGCCATTACATCCAAACAAAAATCAAGAATGAGTCCCCCAAAATGTAGTCTGGTTTTCCTCTGTGAGATTCCTATAACCTTTAAAACTGGGAATGGTTAAAGCTGGAAAGTTTTTACACAGGTGTCTGGGTGACATAGTTCCAGAATCAACTGCTAGGTAGTAAAGTGGGTAGAGTGTTAGATTTGAGAGTAAGGAAGATGTAAGTTCAAATTCTGCCTCAGAAATTTACTCTGTGACTCCCAGGCAAATCATATAACTTCTGTCTCAATGGAGATGTGTGAATCAAATGAAATAATATATTTAGAGCACTTTGAAAACCTTAATTTGCCATTTTAATGCTAACATAGTATTGTGACATCCTTTCCCTAAACTGCCCCTTTTCATATGACTTTATTTTCTTTCTTTCTTCTTTTTTTTAAGGCCATTGGGGTTAAGTGACTTGCCCAGGGTCACATAGCTAGTAAGTGTCAAGTGTTTGGTCTGAGGCCAGATTTGAACTTAGGTCCTCCTGACTTCAGGGCTGGTGCTCTATCCACTGTGCCACCTAGCTGCCCTGACTTTATTTTCACTAGCAAAATAATGGTGCCACAAAAAAATACTGAAGTTAAGAAAGGAGCCATTTTTTTAGGCTAGGTAGGTGCTTAGTTGTCTTGGGGACGTATTGTTTGGGTTTATGTTGGTAGAAATAGAGATGACTTGTTTTACAAAGTTAATTATTAGTTAGCCAACAAATATTTTATTGACTCTGCACTATTCTTTGAAGATTAGGTATCAGGCCAATCATTTTATTAATGCAAGACTGATATCCCATTGCCTTTGGGGTCTATTGTTATGACTAGCACACTGTGGGTACTCAATTTAAAAAATAAAAATAAAGAAAACCATTGAATTAAATAACTATTTTGGATATTACACAGCTAACTAGACCTAGGAAAGAATATGTACACTTTTTTTTTTCCTCTCACAGTTTCAGAACCATCTATTAGCTGACTTCTCTCTAGAGAGGAAAATGAATAAAGGTAGGGCGAGGGGAATGCTACACTTGGTGCCTGGTTCAGACTTCTACTTTGAACCTTAATTAGTTATTAAACCATAGGCAGGACATGTAAATTAAATAAGCATCACTTTATAAAATGGGAATAATACATATAATACTTCTCTCACAGTGTTGCTGTGAGGATCAAATATGGTAATGTATGTATGTAAAATGCTTTGCTGACCTTAAAGAACTATATAAATGACTGCTATTATTCTATGTGCCTTCCTTTACTTTAAAGCTTCATTTTGGTGTTCTATCTAATGATAGCCAGTCTACAAATACACAAGACTGATCCATGATGCTAAAGCTAGAAAAGACTTAGGGACAGTTAAATTCATTCCTCATATTCTAAAGATTGAGAGCCACTGTTGCATAGTGGTTAGAGAGCAGGCCTTATAGTCAGAAAGATTTGAGCTCAAGGTCTGTCTTTGATGGTATACTGGTTGTGGGACTCTGGGAAAATTGCTTCAGTGCCCCAGGAAACACTCTAATCAATCACTCCAATCAATTAATTAGCATATATCACTGTTTATTATCATTTAGGTTATGTACTAGGTCCTTGAGATAAAATTTTAAAAATATATTAATACACAATCAATAAATACAAGAAGCTTAGGGGAGGGGAGACACAAGGAGCTAGGGGAATCAGGAATGGCTTGTGTCAAAGGAAGTGCTTGAAAGAAATGAGGTATTTTAAGAGTTAGAGGTGTTGAAGGAGTATGTTCCAGGCATGGGAGACCAACAGTAAAGGTGTGGAGATGGGAGATGGAGTGGTGTGTGAGGAATACTAAGGAGGTCAATTTGTTTTTTGTTTTTTTTAATTAATTAATTTTTAGTTTTCAACATTCATTTTTATAAGATTTTGAGTTCTAAATTTTTCTACCCTTCTCCCTTCCCCTATCCTCAAGATGGCATATAATCTGATATAGGCTATACACATACAATCAAATTAAACATAATTACACGTTAGTTTTGGTGAAAGAAGAATCAGAACAAAGGGGGAAAACCATGAGAAAGGAAAAAAAAAACAAAAGAAAAATAGTATTCTTCTATCTACATTCAGACTCCATAGTTCTTTCTCTGGATGTGGACAGCATTTTCCATCATGAGTCTTTTGGAATTGTCTTAATCATTGCCTTGCTGAGAAGAGCTAAGTCAATCAAAGTTAGTCATCACACAATGTTGCTGTTACAGTATACAATGTTCTCCTGGTTCTGCTCACATCACTCAGCATCAGTTCATCCAAGTCTGTCCAGGTTTTTCTGAACTGCTCATCATTTCTTATAGCAAAATAGTATTCTATTACATTCATATACCACAACTTGTTCAGACATTCCCCAGTTGGTGGACATCCCCTAAATTTCCAATTCTTTGCCACCACAAAAAGAATTGGTATAAATATTTTTGTACATGTGAGTCTTTTTCCCATTTTTATGATCTCTTTGGGATACAGACCCAATAGTGGTATTGCTGGATCAAAGAATATGCACAGTTTTATATCCCTTTGAGCATAGTTACAAATTGCTCTTCAGAATGGTTGGATCAGTTCACTCCATAAACAATGTGTTAGTGTCCCAATTTTCCCACATCTTCTTTATCACTTTCCTGTTTTGTCACGTTAGCCAATCTGATAAGTGTGATGAGGTACCTCAGAGTTGTTTTAATTTGCGTTTCTCTAATCAATGCGGATTTAGAGCATTTTTTCATTAACTATAGATAGCTTTAATTTCTTCATCTGAAAACTGCCTGTTCAATATTCTTTGACCATTTACCAATTGGGGAATGGTCTATATTCTTATAAATTTGACTCAGTTCTCTATATATTTGAGAAATGAGGCCTTTCTCAGAGACACTGTTTGTTTCCCAGCTTTTTATTTCCCTTCTAATCTTGGGTGCACTGCTTTGTGCAAAAATTTTTTCAATTTAATGTAATCAAAATTATCCATTTTGCATTTCGTAATGTTCTCTATATCCTGTTTGGCCATAAAATCTTTCCTTCTCCATAGATCTAACAGAAAATCTATTCCTTGCTCTCCTAATTTGCTTATAGTATCACTCTTTATGTCTAAATCATATACTCATTTTGACTTTATTTTGGTATATAGTGTAAGATGTTGGTCTATGCCCAGTTTCTGCAATGCTATTTTCCAGGTTTCCTAGCAGTTTTTGTTAATTAGTGAATTCTTATCCCAGAAGCTGGAGTCTTTGGGTTTATCAAATAGTAGATTACTACAGTCATTGACTATTGTATATTGTGTATTTAACCTATTCCACCAGTCCACCATTCTATTTCTTAGCCAGTACCAAGTACTTTTGAGGATTGCTGCTTTATAATAATTTTAGATCTTGTATAGCCAGGCCACCTTCCCTTGCCTTTACTTTTCATTAATTTCTTTGATGATCTAGACCTTTTGTTCTTCCAGATAAATTTTGTTATTATTTTTTCTAGTTGTCAAAAATAATTTTGGTAGTTGGATTGGCATGGCACTAAATAAGTAAATTAATTTAGATAGAACTGTTGTTTTTATTATATTAGCCTAGCCTATTTACAAACAATTGATATTTTTCCAATTATTTAGATATGACTTTATTTATGTGAAAAGTGCTTTGTAATTGTGTTCGTATAGTTCTTGGGTTTGTCTTGGCAGGTAGACTCTCAAATATTTTACAATGTCTACAGTAACTTTAAATGGAATTTCTCTTTCTATCTCTTGCTGCTGGGCTGTTAGTAATATATAGAAATGCCAATGATTTATGTGGGTTTATTTTGTATCCTGCAACTTTGCTAAAGTTGTTTATTATTTCAAGTAGTTTTTTAGTTGATTCTCTAGGATTCTCCAAGTGTACCATCATATCATATGCAAAGAGTGATAGCTTTCTTTCTTCATTGCCTATTCTAATTCCTTCTATTTTTTTCTTCACTTATTGCTAAAGCTAACACTTCTAGTACCATATTGAATAACAGTGGTGATAATGGACATCCTTGTTTCACTCCTGATCTTATTGGAAATGCTCCCTTTACATATAATGCTTGCTGATGGTTTTAGATAGAAGCCACTTATTATTTTAAGGAAAACTCCATTGATTTCTATGCTTTCTAGTGTTTTTAATAGGAATGGGTGCTGTATTTTGTCAAAAGCTTTTTTTTTTGCATCTCTTGAGATAATCATATGATTTCTGTTAGTTTTGTTATTGATATAGTCAATTATGCTGACAGTTTGCCTAACATTAAACTAGTCCTGTGTTCCTGGTATAAATCCCATCTGGTAATAGTTTATTATCCTTGCAATAAGTTGCTGTAAACTCTTTGCTAATATTCTATTTAAAATGTTTGCATCTATGTTCATTGGGGATTGGTCTATAATTTTCTTTCTCTGTTTTGGCTCATCTTAAAAAGTATTTGGTAAGAGTCCTTCTTCACCTATTTTCCCAAATAGTTTATGTAGTATTAGAATTAATTGCTCTTTAATTGTTTAAAGAGGTCCAAAAGCTCATTGAAAGAGGCTAAAGATATCCAAATGCTCACTGAAGAAAATAATTCCTTAAAAATTAGAATGGAGCAAATGGATCCTAATGACTCTATGAGAAATCAAGAAATTGTAAAACAAAACCAAAAGAATGAAAAAAATAGAAGATAATGTGAACTATCTCATTGGAAAAACAACTGACCTGGAAAACAGATCCAGGAGAGATGATTTAAAAATTATTGGGGTACCTGAAAGCCATGATCAAAAAAGCAGCCTAGACATTGTCTTTCAAGAAATTATCAAGGAAAACTGCCCTGATATCCTAGAACCGAAGAGTAAAATAGAAATGAAAAGACTCCACCAATCACCTCCTGAGAGAGATCCCCAAAGGAAAGCCCCTAGGAATATTATAGCCAAATTCCAGAGTTCCCAGGTCAGGGAGAAAATATTGCAAGCAACCAGAAAGAAACAATTCGAGTATTGTGGAAACACAATCAGGATAACACAAGATTTAGCAGTTTCTACATTAAGGGACCACAGGGCTTGGAATACGATTTTCCAGAGGGCAAAGGAGCTAGGGTTAAAACCAAGAATCACCTGCCCAGCAAAACTGAGTATAATCCTTCAAGGGGAAAAAATGGATATTCAATGAAATAGAGGACTTTCAAGCATTCTTGATGAAAAGACCAGAGCTGAATAGAAAATTTGACTTTCAAATACAAGACTCAAGAGAAGCATGAAAAGGTAAACAAGAAAGAGAAATCATAAGGGACTTATTAAAGTTGAACTGTTTACATTCCTACGTGGAAAGATGATATTTGTAACTCATGAGACCTTTCTCAGTATTAGGGTAGTTAGAGGGACCATAAATACATACATACATACATACAGACAGACAGACAGAGGGCATAGGGTGATTTGAATATGAAGGGATGATATCTAAAAAATAAAATTAAGGGGTGAGAGAGAATTGTACTGGGAGAAGGAGAAAGAGAGAAGTAGAATGGGGTAAATTATCTTACATAAAAGAGGCAAGAAAAAGATTTTATAGTGGAGGGGAAGAGGGAGGAGATGAGAGGGAATGAATGAATCTTACTCTAATCAGATTTGGCTTAAGGAGGGAATAACATACACACTCAATTGAGTATGGAAATCTATCTTACCTTACTGGAAAATAGAGAGGCAGTGGATAAGAGAGGGGGGATATTATAAGGGAAGACAGATTGGGGGAGGGGGTAATCAGAAGCAAACACTTTTGAGGAGGGACAGGATCAAAGGAGAGAATGGAATAAATGAGGGGGGCAGGATAACAACATATAGTTAGTTTTTCACAGCATGACTATTATGGAAGTGTTTTGCATGACCGCACATGTATGACCTATATCAAATTGCTTGCCTTCTCAATGAGGGTGGGTGAAGAGGGAGGAAGAGAATTTTGAAATCAAGGTTTCAAAAACTAAGACATGCAACTAGAAAATAAGATATACAGGCAATGGGGTATAGAAATTTATCCTGCCCTACAGGAAAATAGAAGGGAAAAGGGATAAGAGAAGGGGGGTGATACAGGGAGGGCAGATTGGGGGAAAGGGTATTCAGAAGCCACACCATCTTGGGGTGGGGGGAGGAGAGAGAAGGAAAGAAAAATTAGAAATCAAAATCTTGTGAAGTGAATGTTGAAAACAAAAAATGAATAAATAAACTATCTCCTGTAGCTGATAAAAATAAAAAAAAAATAAAAAGCACAGGAGCCTGTTTTCAGTTGTGTGGTAGATGAGGAGAGGGAAAAGATCTGAAGCAGAGAAACCAATTAGGAGGCTATGGCAATACTCCAGATAAGAGTAGATAACTGTATGAAAAATCATAGTAGAAATGTGAGGAGAGTAAGGAATGGACAGAGATGTTGTAGAGGTAGAATCAACAAGATTTGAGAGCTGAATGGATGTGAGGTGAAGGAGAGGGAGGAGTCAAGGATAATTTCAAAGTTGTAAACTGGGGGAACTGGAAGGATGGTGGTATATTGGAAAGAAAGTAATAGTTTTAGAAGGAGGGTGAGTTTGGAGGGAAAGATAATAAGTCCTGTTTGGCAAACCTTAAGTTTGAGAAGTTATGTTACATCCAGTTTTAAATGTCTAAAAGACAGTTGATAATGTGGAGCTAGAGCTCAAAAAGAAAGACTATGGCTGAATATTTCAATTTCATTTACCTAAAAATGAAAAATCAACCACTAGAAATTGATAAGATTACTTGGTAAGAAAACATAAAAAGAGAAGAAAAAATGGTTCAGAGTGGATTCTTTGGGTATACTTGTAGTTAGAGAGACATAATATATATGATGAGCCAGGAAGGTAACTGAGAAAAGAGTTGTCAGAGAGAAAGGAGGAGAACCAAAACAGTCCACTGCCATAAATACCAAGAGAAAAGAGAAAATTCAGTAGAAGAGTATAATCAACAGTGCCAGATTCTACAGAGAAGTCAAGAAGGACAAGAAATGAGAAAAGGTCATCAGATTTGTCAACTGAAAAATCACAGGTAGCCTTGATGAGGATGGAAGCCAGATTGCTAAGAGGTGATTAAGAAGAGAGGAAGTAGAGTTGAATGTAGGTAGCTTTTTCCAGGAGTTTGACTATGAACAGAAGAAAATATGAAGGATGCTTATTAGTTTGAAGAATGATAGATTCTAGTGAGGTTTTGGTTTTTTTGTTTTGTTTTGTTTTTCAGATAGGGGAGACTTAAGCTTGTTAATAAGCCAAAGAGAAGGAACTAGTAAACAGAGAAGGACTAAAAAAGTAGAGAGAGGTAATGATTGAATGGATAATCTGCTTGCAAAGATTGGAAGGCATAGGGTTAAAGATACATGTAGATAAATTGACCTTAATGAAGAGAAGTGCAACCCCTTTCAGAAACTGGAGCAAGAAGGAAGAGAATGGGTTATGATGTCAAGGGCTTTTCAGATGTACAGAGAATGACCTCAATTTTCTCAATAAGATATGAAGCAAGATAAGCGGTTGGGATGCTTAAGAAGAAGTTTTGCCACAGCTGCTTTTGGGAGTGGATAGGAAATTGATTATAAATGAGTAAGAAGATAGCATATATTATAAGCCCAGGTGAGATTTGCTGACATAAATTTGTAATGGATCCATTCATTGGATGTGAGAGGGGAGGTGTGACTTGCTCTAGGTCAGGTCAAGAATACCTGAGCAGGAATACAGTATGTTGCAGAACAGTTGCTGATCTTCATTAGGAAAGGAAGTTTCCTCACTACATCATCAGATCATATATTTAGAACTGAAGAGAACCTTAGATGCTATTGAATCCAACCCTCTCATTTTACAAATGAGGAAATGAAGTTTCAGAGAGGTTAAGAAATTTGTTCAGAATCACAGATAGCTAGTAAATGTCTGAGCCAAGATCCAAACTCAGGTTCTGAACTTGGGTTTTCCTGAGGTCCCCTAATACTAATGAAACCATGGGTTCAACAAATAGATAGAGATAGGTGTGTCGTGTACGTATAAACTTAGGCCCAGAGAGGCAAAATAATTTAAGGTCACAATGCTAGTGACAAGTAACAATACCAGTTGTGTTCTTCCTACTACACAACTGTTTTAATTGTTATACAATCTGTTGGGTTTTTTTTTTCCCATGGGGCCTGCTTCTACTCTTTTAGGTTTGGACCTGTAGGTCCAGTATACTGTTCATGACTATTGACAGATATTCCTGGTGACATTTATATCCCTCAGCTTGAAACTGCCAAACTTCTGTCCAGTTAGAGGTTTTGAAGAAGACAACAGTGAATAGAAAAGCCTTTTCCTTTCTTCACTCTGGGCTCCTATTCTGGTTTTGGCTCTCCCTAGTCAAACTTCTCCCCCCACTCCTCACCCTTCCTAGCATGGTGTTATAAAAGTTACACTTTTTGTGTTAAAGATAAAGAAAAAGTTCAGAGTGAAACTAAATGGTGCAAACTAAAAAAAGATGAAGCCTTAGTGAATGCCTGTTACTAAGGTTCTCTCCTCCCACCCTGCCTTTTTTATTTCTTCCTTCATGCTGCTGAATTCTGTGAAGAGGTTCCAGCCTTTGTTTGAAACCCTAGTGCTCTGGACCAGCAGCTGGTACATGTCATAAATTGCTTTAGAGTTGGACTATTCTGAGAGCTTAGAGAAATAATGAGATTTGCCTGGAAAAATTATTAATAGCACATCTTAAAGATTTAGATCAAGGTATGGCTCTCCTTATTCTAAAGTGTTAAATATGCTAATGGGGTGGCCTCTAATATGAATAGAACGCTTCTGCAGCAAGTGTGAACAGCACCGAAATAGATCTCTGGAAGAAAGAACATCAGAATTGTGAATATATGCAATGCTGTTATCAGCAAGCTGACTTGGTTTGGGGACATGAACAACATTCCCTGGGGACTGAGCTGGGAATGCTGACACATGTGTCTCAAGAGACCCAAAGGACTTGAGATGAAAATGGCATTTGAAGCAATGTTAATCCCATTAAATAAAATATAAAAGAAAAATGAAAAAAAAAATCCCATCACCTGGACCCTAAGGCATATGCCTCAGACATACAAAGGAAGTATAAGCCCTGAAAATCTGGGGGCACAAACTGTCTGTCCTTAAAGCCTTCTCTTCTCTCCAATGATTCAGCTCAGCTACTTCCACTCATGATGAAGAATCTTCGTCTTTCAACAAGTTAGAATTCTACAAAGTGGCCTTCTAGCCCTTCACAACTCAGACCTGCTGAAGTAATTTTTGTCTCTTAGCCAAATATGCTTTGCTTGTTGACAATTCTCTTAGCTGTCTCTTCCTGGAAGCCAGCCTTTCTCTCCTGCCACTGAATATATTCTCACCCACTAGCGATATACTGCTTCACTGCCTTCTTCTCAATAGGGAGCTGTATGTAAACACACACACACACACACACTCAATATTCTTATCTGTATCATTTAAAAGCAGTGTTTAATTTCCTTTTATTTTCTTTTATTAAACAGAATATTTCTAAGCTACCTCCCTGCTTTGTCACCTAGTGGGCTTTAAGAAATAAGGGAACAGAACCTGTGATTTCACTGGGGTAGGAATGCCCCAGTAAATGCCTTCCTCTTCTGAATGTAGGTCAGAACCTTCTCTGATACTTATAGACTTGGAGAGATGCATCAGATGCACTACGAGGTTGTAGGACTGGCAAGATGGCAGAATCTCGCTGATGTCATGTTTGTATATTAGGCTTGTGTTCTCAATCAAGACGCATGTATTAAGCACTTATGATGTGCTAGGAACTGTACTGAGTACTGGGAATATGAAAAAGGGCAAAAGATAGTTCCAGAGTTTAAAGAGCTCACAATGTTCTATTTCCTATACTCCTAATCTCTTCCCTCATACTGCCTAGATTATCTTTATCATGCTTTTTTTACCTTATCACCTGTGTTTCTGCACTCAATCTTTTCCCTTATATCCTCTACCATATCTTCCGTTTACGATTCCTGACTTTCCTCCCATGCATGTCTTAACATTCAGTACTATACCATTCTTCTCTCCTGTTAACCTTTGAATAAGGCAATGCCTTTATGAGCCATATACAAGTCATTACTCCTATTCCACCAAGTTTCAGAAATACCTATGAGTTCAAGCTTGTCTTCTTGTTTTAGTTTCTCTAGTTCATCCTTTTAGTCACCTGTATTTGGGACATATGTGTATAGACATCTGAAGCAAGGGATTTTGTTGTTAGCTCATTTCTTGCTTATATTCAGTGAATTGTTTTCTTTTTTCATTCTTTTCTTATTTCATCATTGTATCTACTCCTTAAGATATCTATAACAACCCACCTTCCTTTTTTAGTTTAAAGCCATTTATTTGGATTTGCAACACTCCAAACAAATGCTATTTTCTTATCAACTGTAATTAGGTGCCCATCATTTTCCAAGAGCCCTTCTTTCCTATGTTTGAATGCAGAGTCCAGAAATCTAAATTCCAATGTTAGCCATCATCTTCCTAACCAGCTATTAATTTCCCAAATCTTTTTTTTCCTCTTCCTGATATTTTTTGATCAACCACAGATGAAAACCCACCTGTGACCTTAAAGTCTCTAGCTCTTATTCAAGGCTTCATAATCCTTAGAGATGTTTTCTCACTTCCTTCTGTCAATATCATGTGTCCCTATGTGAATCACCAAATGTGAATAGCAATTATTTAGTTTAACAAACCATCTTCCATGACTTTATTTGTAATTAGTCTACATTCACTACATAATTCCTTTTTGGTGGAATGACTTTGGTGAAGAGGCTTAGAGAAAAAGATCAATCCATTCCCTTGATGGTCATGTGCATTTTTTAAACGAACACTTCATTCTTTCTAATAACTTGGAAAGTGAAAAAGAGTTTGTGAAGCCTTTTTGCCTTTCCTTCTAGGACACAAACCTTCCTATATCTCAAGTAAAGATAGCAACCATTTAGCTGTGACAGAAAGACAAACATTGTTAACTGTATAAAGTCCATCTTGCTCAATGCAAGAGTCCTTAACCTCAGGTCTGTGAACTTTTCTTTTTTACACATATACATGATTATGCATGTATATATTTAAATATGTGTAGCTATATTTCAATGTAGTTTACTCTTCCCTTGTAATTCTGTGTATTTTGTTTTATGCATTTAAAATAATATTTTGAGAATGGGCCCCTTAGACTTTCCCAGACTACCAGACAAGTCCATGACACACACAAGGAAGGTTATGAGCCCCTATTTTAAAGACCTGTAGAGACCAAGGTTCTCAATCTGCATTTCAGGTGAGAAGAGACAACAAGTTTTACTAAATTTACATATGATAAAATGGAGGTCCTGAAAAGTAGTTCCTTGGTCAAAGTCACACAACAGATTTGAACCATGGTCCATGTTATTTAGCTCTTAGCACAATGTATAATGTTTGTTGTTGTTCAGTTGTTTCAGAAATATCTAACTCTTCAGGACTTCATTTGGGGCTTTCTTGGCAAAGATACTGGAGGGGTTTGCCATTTCCTTCTCCAGCACATTTTACAGCTAAGGAAATGAGGCAGAGAATGAATTGACTTGCCCAGGGTCACACAGCTAGTAAATGTCTGATGAGTCTTCCTAACTCCAGGCCTGGCACTCTATCAGCTGTACCACCTAGCTACATAATGTGTAATAGTCTCCTTTTAAACCACATGGTTAGCCAACCTAAGAAACATAATCTTCAAAATATTATTCCCTGATAGCATAAAAATCACCAGAACTCCACAAATGTATAATGGTTATTTCTTCAAAATAATGCTGTTTTATATGTACTATAGAGAACTAGGAATAGTTTAGACATAGTCTTTACATGAGAGTTTATTTAGAAGCATGTGCAAGAATGCTGATAAGTATTTAAAAACTGGCTCTTAAAAGTATATATAACATATTTTAATTTTAATCTGCATTATTAATTTTCTCCATCACTTTTTAAAGTTCAGACAATTAACAAAACCTGATTTATAACGTTTGCCAATTTCCAAGGTGTAAATGCTCACGCTGAAAAATTAACAATTGGCTCCAGAACCAGTATGGAGCTTCAGCACACCCCTGAGTTATACACATGCATTAAAGTTCTGCACCAGTATCTCAACATGACCTGAGTTCTCCTAGGCTACATCTGTGAAGCACAAACACTAGAAAGATCTAACAACCTGGGAAGGCTTTATGTATGTATCTACAGACATACTCTATATCTGTCAAAGATTGGCCTAGAGAAGTTCAGAAATGTCCATCACCACAAGGTTTCCTAAAAGGTGATGACATTTCTGTTTACTGTGCCTATAGTACATTAATGGGCTTAGTATAAAGTGATAACTGTAACCTTTGTGGATCTTACCCTTGAGCCCTTGGGTCATGAGGTTTGTGTTACTTTCTTTAAAGACAACATGTCGCTGTATCTATTAGCAAGGAAATGAAATATCTACATAGCTTATCCCACTACTTAAACCTCCAGTCTAGTAATCTCAACAACAGGCATTTCTAAAATTCTACAGCATCTCTACCAGCCACCAGGAATCATGCAGTAGCCATATGACATCCTCCATTGCCTAGCCTGCAACTTAGACGGATGAGTCCAGTTGGGTCTGGAATTTAGTGATATGATATAGAATATTGTTCAAAATGTTAAGTTATTAAAACAACAGCTCATGAGACCCTCCCCAATCTGAGCTCTCCTCTCTTCTTTCTTCAGTTCCAACATGTCCCCCACCCTCTGCACAACTCAGAATTTTATATAGTGATTACACAGATTATTGAACATAGCAAAAAATGAAAGTCAGTAAGTCAAGATCCCCTATGTGGAGCCAGTAGGATCCAGTCATCTCATGAAATTCTTCCCACTTTCTCTTTCAGATCTTCAGGTACACCAGTTGGAAAACCTGCACTTGCAGGTTACAGAGAGGCACAAGTGTCTAGGACCCCATCCCAGAGTCACAGACTACAACAGAGCAAGCAAGGGAGATAGTGATAGAAGTCAGGATCTCCTTCTCAGCTCTCTAGCATAAAGGAATTCATAATAGCTGGCAATCTTCAGTTGAAAGAAGCATTTATTTTGTGATATGTTAGATAATGTTGTAATTGGAGTCAGGGAGACTTGAGTTCAAATTCTGCCTCTGATACTTATTTAGCCATGTGACTTGATGTCATTTAACATTTTGGCCTCAGTTTCCTCATCTGTAAAATGGGAGTAAGAATCACTATCTAGATAGGGATGTTATGGAGATAATTGCAATAACATACAACAACAATAAAAATAATAGTAAGGAGCCTTATATAGTGCCTTAGGGTGTGCTATGTAACTATTACCTCACAATAACCCGGGGGAGGTAGGTGCTGTTATTATACTCATTTAATATATGCAGAAACTGGGGTAAAATGTCTTTTCCAGGATCACATATTTAGTAAGTGTCTGAAGCTAGATTTGAATGCGAATCTTCCTGACTCCAAGTCTGATATTCTATTCATTGAACCATCTAAGTGCTTTATCATACTTTAAAGTGATATATAAAAGGTAGTTGTTTTTATTCCCACCATGCACTGCACCAAAGACCAGGAATACAATGACAAACACAGTCTGTGCCCCAGATGAGCCTGTATTCACCTGGGGAACACAATATGATAACCACAAAGTAGATACAAGATGTGTATCAAATGGATGGAAAATAAGAAGCAAAGGCATTAACATTTGGGCAGGGGAGAGTTCCTTGAAAAGCTTTTGTGATGTGATTTCCAGGTGGTGCAATGGATAGAGGGCTGGGCCTAGAGTCAGGAAGACTCATCTTCTTGAGTTCAAATGTGGCATCAGATACTTTATAGCTGTGACCCTGGGCAAGTCACTTAACCTTGTTTGCCTCAGTTTCCTCATCTGTAAATTGAGCTGGACAAGGAAATGGCAAACCTCTCCAGTATCTTTGCCAGGAAAACCCAAATGGGGTCACAAAAAGTCATACACCACTGAATAAAAACAACAACCTTTTTTATTCCTCTTCAGACCTCCAACAGCCACCTCTCTTCCTACCCTCTCAGCTGAGAACCTTACCTTGTATTTGAAAAAGGCTGTTAACAGAGGTTCTTTCTTCTCCTCACCTAGCACAGCTCAGATGCCTTGTGCAACTATTTCCTTCTTCACTTATTTGACCTGAAGGTCTTTCTCCTTGCCAAGACAAACTGTTCTATACATAAGTCATCCCATCTTCTCCAGCAGAATGCTCCCTCTATCAGCCCTACTGTCTCACTATTCTTTTTTTGGCTAGGCAATGGGGTTAAGTGACTTGTCCAGAGTCACACAGCTAGTAAGTGTTATGTGTCTGAGGCCGGATTTGAACTCAGGTCCTCCTGACTCCAGGGCTGGTGCTCTATCCCCTGCGCCACCTAGCTGCCCCTGTCTCACTAATTTTTGATAACTCCTTGTCTACTGGCTGTTTCCCTCCTGTCACAAATATGCCCATGTCTCTCCCATTAACAACCACCACCACCACTACCATCACCACCACCACTTGATCCATCTATCCCTGCTAAATACTGATCTTTCCTGCCCTCCTTTCTGTCTGTCTGACTTCTTGGTTGTTGTTTTTTTTTCTGTTTGTTTTGTTTTGTTTTGTTTTTTATTGTTGTTGCATCTTGATCCACATCATACCCACTAACCAGGCAGACTCTCAGGAGCTCTATCTTGGACCCCCTTCTCTTTTTCCCTCTGTGCTATTTTTCTTAGTGATTATATTAGGTCCCATGATTTCAAATATCATCTCTATGCAGATAATTTTCAGATCTTATTGTCCAGCCCTAATCTCTTTCTCAACCTTCAGTCTCACCTCTCTAATTGGCCATTAGACATGTCAAACTGGCTATCTTGTAGATATGTTAAATTTAATGTCTGAAATTAAATTCATTATATTTTCAAAAATCTTCCTCTTTTCATAACTTCCTTGTTATTGTCAAATGGTGTATGGAGTGTTTCAGGATGACTAGCACCTCTCTGGTATGAGGGCTTGCAAAGCGCTTTTCAGGATTGCTCATTCACCTTTGGTGTTCACCTGCCATCCAACTCTCATCTGTAGCTCCAAGAAGTTGTAGCGTGCTCAGTGGCCACACCCTGGAGCATCTCAGCAGCCTGGCTAAACCAGGCTGCGGGTAACTAACAGGCCTCAAACCCATCAGTGGGTTAAGGGTATGTCTACCCCAAGCATGTGAAGACATCCCATCCCCACCCCTCTCTTTCCCCTGTGGTAGGTAGATGAGAACAATTTGTTCCAAGGGCCATGAAGGAAACTGAAAAGGTGCTATGGAATGCTTAGATATCCACTGCATTCTGGGCCATCCCCAATCATCTTGACTTTTGTCTTGCCATGGGGTCCTTGATGACTTTGGAAGAGACAGTGAGGCTGATAACTGTGCAACTCTGCCTCATTTAAATCCAATTCACAAGCAAGTCACATCACCCTGTGATATCATTGATGAGATCCTCTTTGAGAACAAAGGATGAACAACAACAATTATTGTCAAAAGCATCATCATTCTCCCAGACACCCAGGCTTGCATCCTCAGTGTCATCTTTGACTCCCCATTATCTCTCATCTTCCCCCCCTGTCATTTTTACCTTTGCAACACCTCTAGTACACAAGCCCTTTACTCTGATGCTGTAATTACTCCAGTATATGCCCTTATCACATTAGTTATGAACAATTACAATAATGTTTTGTTGGTCTCCCTGCTTCAAGTTTCTCCCAACTCTAGTCCATTCTCCACTCAGAAGTAAAATTGATCTTTCTGACCATATCACCCTCCCCTTATTCAATAAGATACAATGGCTCCCTGTTACCTCAGATCAAATATAACATCCTCTGTGGCTTTTAGCCCTTCATAAATTAGTCTCTTCCTACCTTTTTAGTCTTCTTATAACTTCCTTCCTTCCACTTGCTATTTAACCTAACATTACTGGTCTCTTTTCTATTCTTCAAACATGACATTCTATCTTTTGACTCTGAGTATCTTTACTGACTGTTCACATATCTGGAGCCCTTGCTCTCCTCATCTCTATTTCCTGGCTTCCCTCACTTCCTTTAAGTCTCAGCTAAAGTCTCACCTTCTGCAAGAAGTCTTTCTCAGGCCTCCTTACTCTTTCCTCTGAGCTCATACTTAATTTAATGTGTATATAGCTTGTGTGTACATAGTTACTTGTATGTTGTCTCGCCCTCTAGACTTTGAGCTACTTGAGAGCAAGGATTGTGTTTTGCTTTTCTTCATATCCCTGACACGTAGCACAATGCCTGGCACATAGTAGTTTTTAATAAATACTAATTGGTTAATGGTCAACCTTACATGCCACAAAATATAGATCACATTTCTCCTTCACTCAAGACAGCTTTCCAATCCACTTTCTCTCCTAGGCATCAGGGTAAGCTCATTTTCCTATGTTTTACAATTTTTATTTCATATTTCTCCCTCTGTGGAACTTCTGCAATCCTTAGGTGCTCACAAAGATGAAACAGAATAGAGAAACACTTCCAACATTCCTCCCCTCAGCTAAAACTTTTTTTTAATATAATCCCTGCAAATGTTCTTGAGGAACATTTGAACATCTACCATTATATAGCATAAACATCATTATAAGCACCAGCATTTAACATATATTTATTCAAAGCTCATAGGTAATCATACAGAACCATGAATATCATACATTTAATATCATATGAAGTAAGCATAGCACAACAGAGCCTCATCTGACAGGCTTCTTCAATGACTAGATGACTATTATATTCAAGACATAATACATGCATATACAGCAAGTGTATATGCATAGTCTTAGTGGTTAAGCAAATAAGCTAATAGGGGGGAAGGACCTAATTCATTGGTAATAGGCAGTTGGGTGGCACATTAGATGGAGTTTTGGACTTGAAGTCAGTAAGATCTGGATTTCAATCCTGCCTCAAATAGTTAGCTGTGTGACCTTGGGTAAGTCTTTATTTTTAAAATGGAGACAATAATAGCATATATCTCATAGGGCTACTGTGAAGATCAAATGAGATCATATTTAAATCTCTTTGCAAACCTTAAAGTCACCATGTAAATACTATTATTGTTATTATCTAGCAGTAGCACATAGATAGAGCACAAGCAAGTAAATATATATTAAACATCAAGATAAATACATGTCAGAATGCACAATATTATTTGACATCTGTTAAAATGAACCAATACATTTATTTACATTTCAAGCATACATTACCTGCACAAGCATTAGCATTGCCATCTGGTGACATGTTTATACTCCCTGAAATATGAGTTGTTTCAGTTACCAGTGAAATAGTTCTAGCTCTTTTGTGACCTGCTTACCTTTGTGAATATAATTGTCATCTGGGGCAAACTGCAAACCAATGGGCCAAATCTGGCCTGCCACCAGCTTTGGCACAGCATGTGAGCTAAGAGTTGTTTTGTTTTACATTTTTACTTTATTTAAAATGTTTTTATTTTAGAAATGGAAAAGCCATTCTTAGCTTGTAGACCATAAAAATAATCAGGCAGAGATCTAAATTTGGCCCACAGGCTGTAGTTTGCTGACCACCAATTTAGGTTTATTATTTGTGTTCTTGGTCCTATAAGCTTTCCCAATCTTGAGTTTGTAGAGAGTGTAAGTTAGCCTTCAGTATTCACAAACACCACAGAATGTCCATGTATCCTACGGTTTCCTATGGCGGAAGCATTAAGCAGGCAAAGAAATGCCCTTGGCTCGTTTCTTCCTCTTGTCAATATTAGAGTACTTTTTGGTTTAAGACAGCTGGTTACAATACACAGTGGCTTTTCAAATAAAACAGCGCCTTCAGAACCATTATCTAGCTCATCACTTCTTAAACTGTGGGTCATGACCCCATTTGGGGTCGTGAAAAATTTGGCAACAGTAAAAGGTTTCTGGATGTGCAACAACCAAAAATTAATTAAAAATCAAATGCATAATGACTCCTAGGTGTTTCTGGCAGTGCTTGGCTGTGCAACTTCACTGCAGCCTTGGTTCTGAACACAAAGCCCGGGGCTTTGCACTGTGCGTGCCCTCAGGCCACACAACACCAACAATGCTGCCAAAATGCAAAAAGGGGTCCCAAATGGAAAAAGTTTAAGAAGCCCTGATTCTAGCTCACAGTCTCTCTTCAACTAGTAGGTGGTCTCATCCTCAGAGTCTACTTACATGACACTCTATTACTTCTTTCCAACTGTTCCACAAAGAATCTGACCAACTCCCTTATTTGAGACAGGTGACTGAGAAGAATATTCATTATAGCCTCTACTCCATGATATGTCTTATATTTTTACTACCTTGTAAAGATAAGTCAATGCACATAATTCCTGAAGGTTTGATATAAATATGCAGCATGAGTTGATAACACCCTCCTTCAGACATATAAATCAGAGATATCACACTTTTTAATAACATCTGCTGTCATCTAAAGTCAAGGAAAAAGGTTTCTTACCATCTGAATGTTTCTGTTGACCCTTATGTCCAAAAGTCAATGCCTTAATGGCCACAGAGTGCTATGCCTTGGGTAGCACCAATTACTTCTTGCTGGCCTAAGTGGGGTAAGTTACAGCCTGGTATGGCACTTCATTTAACAACTCCAATTCCTGCCTTTGTTTCATAAGTTCACTTTTTTTGGTTATTACCTTAAATCACTTTTGGAATTCCTTTATTAACCATATGTTCTTACTAACAGTCCTTCAAAGACAACTGAGTCAGAAGATTGGTTCAGTAAAACAAAATTTTCAAGGTCACTAATTTCAGGATAATCTCTTTCACTGGTAACTATATCAGGAGTTTTTGAGTGATTAATAAACTAAGAAGTATTCATTAGGAAACTATTATGTACCAGCTGTTCTGTGCCACTCTTCTTTGTACTGAGAAAACAAAGAGAAAGGTGAAATATTAATTAAAACTGTATTTTAGCAAATCAATAATGCAAAATCAAACAACTGTGCATATAGAATAATTTAACAAATAAAAGGAGTGAAACAGATATGCAAATGCAAGTAACAATAACCAAACCATTTTCATTATCTTCAAACATTTCCTAAACCTCCTCCCATCTGCCCTCTCAGATTTTCCACTCAAAGATGGAAAGAGGAATTTTCTGGACCAGTCACACAGTTTAGGGAAAGGAATAAGGAAAGAGAGGTGTGTGTGTGTGTGTATGTGTGTGTGTACATATATGTATATATATGTGTGTATATATATATGTGTGTGTGTGTGTATATATATACATATATATACATATATCCTTCTTAGGATCATGAACTATAACTGAGAAGGCAGGAAATAGTTTTGAAAGTCAGTTTCCCTTTTCCTCATCACTTATTCAATGGGGTTCACAGTAATTAGTGGTCTTGACCATCTCCTGGATCATTACTAAAAAGCAGAGACATCATCTTTCTGACAAAGGTCCTTATAGCCAAAGGTGTGTTTTTTCTAGTAGCAATGTATGGTTGTGCGAGTTGGATTATAAGGAAAGCTGAGTGCCATAGAATCAAAGCTTTTGAATTGTGGTGCTGGAAAAGACTTGTCAATACTTAAAGAAATTAATTCAGACTATTCACTGGAAGGTCAAATACTTAAGCTTAGGTACTTTGGCCACATGATGAGAAGACAGAACTTATTGGAAAAGACCCTGATGTTTGTAAAGATTGAAAGCAAAAGGAAAAGGGAACAGTAGAGGATGAGATGGACACAGTGTCATGGAAACAATGATCTTGGATAGACTTTGAGAGATAATAGAGGATAAAAGGGCCTGATGTGCTATGGTCCACAGGGTCACAAAGAGTTACACACAACTGAATGACTGAACAACAAAAGTAATCTTACTTAACATCCAAGGTCTTCTTGTATCATTATTGTTTTCTCTGTCCTTGTTCTAGGATCTGCATCTCACATGTAGTTTCAGCAGTTTCTCTCACTGGTTTTAGGCCATAGCAATAACTACTATGTCCACAGCCACAGTCCTGGCTGCTTTCATCTAATTTATAGAAGCCTGAGAAACTGAAAGCAATGGAAATGTCCTCCCATGCCCCATTACCCCCAGAGCATTCAGGAAGTCCAACCCTCAGCAGCAGGAAGAAAGAGACTGCCTACACTATGTCATAGCACAAAGAACATGTCACTTTTTGCCCCAGAGGCCTCAAGGCAAATACAACTTTCATGTCCCCAAAAAGATGTCTGGGATAGTCTTATTTGCCAAGATCTCACAAATTCTATTTTATCTGTCTCCCTCTGAAATTTCAGTCCCCCCCCCAGGTACCCATAGAAATAAAATGGTCATAAAGAAGCACCAGCTGCAAGAGAGAAGAGAGAAGGGTGTTCATTTGATCAGTGAGGTACCTTGCCCTCCGAAACTGTAGATCCTTGAAATATTAAAGCAGAAACAGAGTACTTAAAGGTGAGCATAGTATAGTCTGTGGTAAATGGCCAAGGGCTGAAAAAAAAAAGATGTCCTAGTTAAATGAGGAGTTCTTCCAAGAAGCCATTTATTTCTACCTCTTAACTTCCATTCCATCCTGGAGGAAGGTAGGTGGAATTTGTCCCATGTCAAGCATGTGTTCCCTTTTGGCCTCACTAATGCTGTCAGCAGACTCATAGCACAGAAAACAAGACTTCACAAAGCTCAGTTATCCTTAAACAAGTATCCTCTGGAGTAAAGATTGTAAGTTTGTTTGATAACCTATGAATTATTGGATCTTCTGGGTACAGTCATTTTTCAAGTGTCCCTGTTTATAGGCATGGAACATGAACTTCCTGAAAAATACTATTCACTGGTATCCCTCAACCTCATGGAAATGCTGGAGATAACTCAGCTATGAAAATCTGTCCTGTGGCAAACATCATCAGGTTTTAAGTTTTGTTTTCGTCATGCTTATACTTTGTTCCCCTTTTAGAAGCAGCATGATGTCAGTCACATTTAAATCAGATGAAAACCTGAATTTTTCATATTAATTAGAGTTCAATAGCTTCCTTATAAAGAATAGATGAAAGGAGCAGCAGTGACAAGGGAGTCATGTGGGCTGGATTTTCTGCAGATTAACTAGAGCTGTGCTGAATTTCCTCCCTGCTTTTCTGGACTGTTTCCAAATTTAGAAAAGATTGAGAATGTTTTACATTACCCTGCATGATTGATTATCTGATTCCTTTCCTTTTGCCAAGAAGAGATAATACTCTGGGACAGGAGGAATATTAGAAATACATTTTGATGCCTCCCAATTCAAGTATATTTTCAATGGTTTCCCCCTCAACAGGGAATAATTGAATCCTTCTTCACCTAAATAAACCTTCAAAAATGATGTGGACTTGAAAGGCTGTTTTTGAGGGTGTCCTGTCTAGTACCATAAGTTTGGCTTTTTCTTTGCATCACTAGGGTTTAGCATAGTGTCTGGACTAGTAAGTGCTAGTTCATTGATTGACTGACTGGGTGAGGGGGCAGGTGGCTAAGAGAAAAAAGGAAGGAAGGAAACAAGCCTTTGTTAAGTACTTACTATGCAGTGTACCAAGTGTTTTATGAATATTATCTCATTTGATCCTCAATAATATTGGGAAGTAGATACTATTATTATCCCCATTTTGCAGTGGAAGAAACTGAGGCAGACAGAAGATAAGTGACTTGTCCAGGGTCACACAACTACTAAGGGTCTGAGGTCATATTTGAATTTGAGTCTTACTTACTCTAGGCTCAACTCTCTATCCATTGCACCACCTATCTACTGTGTTCTTAATAGAGCATTTTATAAGCTAGGATTTCTTAGGTTGATGAAAGTAGAGTGCCTTAGCAGGTTCCTTGATAAAAGGCTTGGTATATAGCCTTAGAAACCCAATAAAGAAATAAGAAGTACTGGAATATAGCTTTAGGTAGATGAACAAAGCAGAAATGAGTCATGTCCAGATCTGAAAGTGTACATATTAATGGAACTGTTATTTTAGATGAAGCAACTAGATGGCACAGTGGATAGAATGTTGAACTTGAGATCAGGAAGCATTTACAAACTGTGTAACCATGGGCTAGTCATGCAACCTGTCTCAGTTTCCCCATCAGTGAAATTCAAATAATAATAGCACCTATTGCACACAGTTGTTGTGAAGGTCAAATGAGAAGCATTTTGTAAATGTTAAAGCACTCTATAAATGGTAGTTATTTTTATTATTATTATTATTAATGTGTTCTTTTTATGAGCCTTTAAAATGTAGTAGAAAAGCATAGAGCTGTCATTATCTCATTCACATTCCCCAACAAATAATATCCAATATGTACTCTCCTCTCCTTTCCCACCTTCTGAGCAAATCTATTTTTTCTTCTTTATGCTACCCTCTTTATAGAAATTTCACTACAGGAGCTATGCAGTTGTACTCATATTGAGAAGACTAGTAACACTGAAATCAATCTCTCTCCATCTCTCCCTCACTCCCACATATATCTTGCATAGGCACATATATATTATTTTTTAAAACATACATGAATTTTTCATATCTATATATACACATGTACATATATACATATGTATATATATATTTGCATTTGAAATTCCAGAATGCAAAATCTCCAATTATTTCAGTTCAATTAAATAAGCCTATTGATTGCATTTTGCTAGAATAATGTGTATTAATTAATCTAAGTAAGGATTAAGCCTCAAATAATCATATTAGTAAAAGTTGGGAATAATGAAACATCTATTTTGAGTGGCCCTTTAAAAGAGGGCCACTTCTTTTCTGAATTTATATCATTCAAAAGAGTAAGATGGTAGTTCTTTAAATATTCTTTCTTGAATACTCAATGCTAAATTTGAATAAACCCAGACATCATGAATTCGGTAAATTTACTGCAGATCTCAACAAACAGGAGGCGGATGCCTTTGCTTGACTTTAATAGTGAAAGACATGACTCAAATGGTTTATTTGATAATAATTGAAAACCTTGGTATTGAGCAAATTTATTTTCTATCAGGAGACTTTTTATGGAACTGATGCAATCCATTTTCTAATCTGTCATTCAAAGGCTATTTTCACTTGCCAATTTGGATGTGCTTTTTCCTCTTCAACATTCCATTGTTTGTGGGATCAAGCAAGGGACCTTCTCTAGAAATTGCAAATGCATCTTTTTCCTTTCTCATTTTGTTTCCAGATGAAAAGTTCATGGATGCTTTTTAATCTTCCTTTTTTTTCCAACCTTGTTCCTTATGGGAAGAAGAAATGAGCTAGATATTTATATCCTGCACTCTTCCTTGTTAATACATGAGGAGTAACAGAGGGTCAAAACAATAAAATAAAGATCAAATGCCCAGTTGACCCTTGTGGTGTGATGTTAGAGACAGATTGGAGCAAATTTGATGGATTGTAGGAAACCCCTATGGGAAATACAAAGATGGGGAAATTGTGTATTATAGATTTGGAACAACATTGCTGCAAAAATTCCAATCAGGATGTTTTCTTTCATTACTGCTCCATATTCACAAAGCATTAGAACTAAGGCTGTTGATTTGATGGGAAAAGGGTAAAAGTGTCCTCTCTTCTGTGCACTTGAGGAATAAACATTGCCCAAGGCTAAGGGAAGAAGAGGGCAGGTTAAGTTGTATAAAGTTTTATGAGCTGTACAGAATTCCTTTTCATATATCTGATGCCAAAAGAGAAAATGTGGTAGAGTGTACAGAGTGCTAGACCTAAAATCAGGAAGACCTGAGTTAGAATTCTGAATGACAATAGCTGGATGACAATGAGCAAGTCACTTAACCTTCTTGAGTCTCAGTTTCCTCACTTGTATAATGGAGATAATGATGCCTCTAAGACCTACCTCACAAGGGTATGGTGAGGATCAAATGAGATAGTTATGTATAAACACTATGTAAGTGTCAGTTACTATTATGCCTATGAATAATTGAATAAGACTGGGCATCTTCATCTGGAAAAGGGTACTTCTTAATACTACACTTTCTTTCTCATTAGGGGAAGTGATATGTCATTTATTTTAAGTCCCATTTTGAGGGGAAGAGAAAAGTCGAAAAAAGTGGTCTTGCAGTGGATTGTACTGAAACTTAAGACATTGAAATATTTATACTGATGGTTGATGTTCCTGAAGTCATCCTCAAAATATTTTAACTGTAACAATGCAGGGACTATACTTTGGAGTATGAAACTTTTAAAAGTCTTACGATAAGACTCTGGTTGGAACTGCAATATTTTAGGACATAAGTTTTCAAGCAAGTGGAGTTTATCCCCTGTGACTTTTCACTATCATATTCTAGATTTAGATTTGGAAGACCTAAATTCAAGTCGTGACTCCACTATTTATTACTTTTATGACTACAGGCAAGGCACTAGACCACTTGGGGCTCACTTTCCTCAACTATGAATATGAGGAACTTGACCTAGGTGATTTCCTCAATGTCTTCTAACTATACATTTTACCACCCTATGGCTAAAGGAATTTAAAGTGCCCAAGCTTCCCCATAAGCCTATGACTACTTTACTTACTCTTGAATTTACAGTAGGTGTTTCAGTTATGTAAAGAAAGACCTCACATACAGTTAAGTTGAGCCTGAATTAGCTCAGGACATTGGATCTTTCTGAGAATTTCTTAAATTCAGATAGGATTCAGTCTTAGAGCAACTCTGTGTCATCATTATGGTTGAATCTTCTTTTGGCATTTTACTAATGGAACCCCACTGGTTGAGGTCCAAGATAGTCCTGCCTTTTACTAAATTCTGCTCTATAATGAATAGCATTAGAATGAGGTTTCAGTGCGCCATACAGAGGGGATACTTATTTAGGTACAGCTTGAACCTGATAGTCAGAGAGGTCCTCCCTAGGTTTGAGATTTGGTGATTATGTGAAATAATTGATATAGATTAGTAGGAGAGGCAAGGACCAGTAGCAAAATAGAAAAAGAGTTGCTTTCTATCCCTTCGTCCAAATGAAATTTGGAAAAACCAGTTCAATAATTCAGATGTTCTGCCCATATAACACCAAACACCTGTGAATGTATATATGTATATATGTACACACATGCACACACATATACAGATACATATATGCATATATAAATGTAAAATACATAATATATGTATATGTTCATACATCTATGCATGTATATATTTGTATATGCATACATGCCTATAGTATGTGTATATATATATAGATATGTGAGATCTATATCTATCTATCTCTATGGAGATATAGCTCTATATCTATGTGTGTGTGTGTGTGTATACATATATATATGTATGTATATATATATATGTATATGGAGAGAGAGAGAGAGAGAGAGAGAGAGAAGATTTCTGGATTGCCTCCATGATACCTAGGCACCCAAGTGAGATGAAAAATGTCAGTCAACCAACTGGATGTTGGATGTGTATAGGATGCCAAATATCCAGATGTTTGGCATAGCTATAGACCAAACATCTGTATGGTATTTTTTTTTCTTTTCTTGTCTGGATGCCTTGGCATCACATATACAAAACCAAGGACTGACACTGAATTGGCAGATACTGGTTTATTTCATTACTCAACCCCTGTGGCTCCAGATAACTCACATTTGATGTGAAGATTGAGGGTAGTGCTCATGTTAAGAGATCTTTTTTCCTATCCCTCCGAGATGCATGAGGCAGTACTTTTACCGAGTGAAGTAGCACCGAGCCTAAGATGAATACTTTGTGTCTCAGTTGCTTTCTGATCGTGGGTGCGCGAAACATTCCAACTGTATTTGGCAGGATTTGTTGAATACACTTAGAGATGCTGCCAAAGAATTTGGAGTGCCGTTGGCAGAAGAAAAAAACAGATGGTCCCATCAAAAGGATCACATTCATGGGCATTAAATTAGAATCGAAGAAAAGAGAGTGATACCTACCTGGGGATAAGCTTTGCAGTTCATAAAGTCAGTAGCTAAGCTTGAAGAAGCTGAGCATCTGCATTTAATAGGACAGACAATATTAAAGCCATTTTAAAAAAAAGTGGCCTGTAAGATTTATTCAAGGGACCCTACAGCATGATCAGAAGCTATACAACAGAGTTGCTAATGGCTAGGAAGTAGGGGCAAGCAGTCAGGCTGAGAAATAATCAGGAATTAGTTGGATGTGAATAAAAACAACAAATGACCAGAAGATAAATGGACAAACCTGAAACCAACCAAAGCCCAGCAAGTAATTCAATTCATTTAAGCAATTATTGAGTGCCAACTGGGTACAAAATACTGTTAAATGCTAAGATATACAGAGACAAACATAGTCCCAGACTTCAATAAGTTTATATTCTAGTATAGATATTCTAGAAGAACTTTTTTTATTGGAACTAATGTAACACATTTTCTAATCTATCTAGGAGAAATAAGGCATGTATACCATTCACTATGATATAAGGCAGGATATTATACGTGTGATATACTGATTATATACTATATATTATATACTAATTGATATGAGAAGTGCAAACGAAGGCCTAAGGGGGTGGAAATCAGGAGAGGAAGTGATCAGGGCCTTCAGGGATGGATAGGATTTGAAAAGGTAGAGATGAGTTGGGAAGTCATTCCAGGTATAATGAATAGTTTGAGAAAGGCACAACATTTGTAAACCTCTAAAAGTGGAATTTCACCTCCTAGGGAAGGAACTAAAATCTGTGGTCTCTGAGATGTGTGTGTGTTATACATGTATGTGTATACATATACATACATACATATATGTGTGTATCTATCTATCCAAATCCACACACACTCAAAATGCACAAAGTAAGGATGATAAGCAATGTAAACTAGAAATCCTAGCACAAAGATGTAAAAATTGCCTTAGATTTGGTGGGATGATATTCATGAGTGGAATATGGCTCTGGAAGGCTATACCTTATTCAAAAGAAATATGATCAATAAAAGGGGAAGGTTGACACTGTAAATTATAAAGATAATTCTGTGAGGAAAACTAGAAACTGAAGAGGAGTGGGAGGAATCCAGTACTGACATACCCTCAGAAAGATACAGAAGTATATCCCAGGTCAGCAGCACAGTGGGATAAATTCACATTTGAATTACCATCTCTCTGTCACCAGGAGACTTACATAGTTTCCTGCTTCAGTGGCTGAGCCTGAGCCTCCTAATTCTAGGAGGATGTGGTACAATTGTTAAAGGTTGGATTCTTGCTAACGATTACAAGGGAGAACTGGCAGAGTTCTTTCAGAGAACCAAGGAACTGAAGAAAGTAGTGTCAAGTATTGCCTGAGTCCAATCAATCAACATGCATTTATGGAGTAACTACTATGTGTCAGGCATGGTGCTGGGAGCACAGATGAAAATGAAACAGACTTGCCCTTGAGGAGCTGAAATTTAAATAACATTCCAAATATAAGTAGATACAAACTCTAGACTAAATAACAGCAAGATAATTTTGGCAAGAGGAGGGGGGAGATGCATAAATAGGACACACCTTTGAATACACGTAAATTAGGGCTGACCAGTGTACAAAAACCATTGAGGTGACAGTGAACTTGGTCTTCAGAATTATCTACCCCAACCGGGGGAAGGTTTTAATTCTCTTAATCACCTTCTTCTTCATATTCAATTCTCCCTAGGTTCTCCTAGTTCTCTCCCACCAGCCTGAGCATTCCTTCTCAGTCTCCACTGCAGCAAAGGTGTATATCCACTGCAGATCTTCCCTGGATCCTCTTTTCTTCTCTTTCTAGACTATTTCCTTTAGAAATCTCATCCGCTCCAAATGGACTCAATTATCTCTATGCTGAGGATTCTCAGATCTAACCTCTCTCCCAAACTAGACTTATGTCTCGCTATCCAACTGATGACTATCTCCAACTCCATCTGAAACTGGATGCCTAGTAGACATCTTAAATTCATCATGTCCAAAACTGAACTCAATACTTTTCCCAAAGTCTTCACCTCCCCAATGTTGTTGAGCACCGTGATCTTCCTAGTCACACAGGCTCATAGACTAACTATCATACTCAACTCCTCGCTCTCTCCCACTCATATCATATTTTTTGTTTTTTGGGGTTTTTTTTAGGCAATTAGGGTTAAGTGACTTGCCCAGAGTCACACAGCTAGTAAGTGTCAAGTGTTTGGTCTGAGGCCAGATTTGAACTCAGGTCCTCCTGTCTTCAGGGCCGGTGCTCTATCCACTGCACTACCTAGCTGCCCTCCATATCCAATATGTTGATAAGTTCTGTCAATTCTACTTTGCAGCATCTCTTGCATGTGTTCTCTTTTCACCCCTGATATTTCAGTCACCCTGATACAAACCTGCCTCTTCACATGCCTGGACTATTGCAAAAGCCTTCTGCAGTGAGTGAGTCTCCCTGCTCTCAAGTCTCTCCCCACTCAAATCCATCCTCCACTTGGCTATCAAAGTGAGCTTTATTAAAAACCTTTAGTAGTACTCTATTGATTCTAGAATAAAGTATTAAATTCTCTGATTTTCATAACCCTTCATAACCTGGCTCCTTCCTACCTTTCTGATCTTCTTACACCTTACTCCTCTCCATATACTCAATCTAGTGACACTGGTCTCTTTGCTATTCTTCATCTCTTGACTCTGCATTTTCATTAGCTGTCCCCTCTGCTTGGAATGCTCTCCCTCCTCACTCCTTCCTGACTTCCCTGGATTTCTTCAAGTTTCAACTAAAATTCTACCTTCTGTCAGAAACTTTTACTAGTTCTCCTTAATCTTAATGCCTTCCCTCTCAACAATATCCAGTTATCCTGTATATATCTTTTTTGTACATAGTGGTTTGTATGTTGTCTCTCACGTTGGACTATAAGCTTCTTGAGGACAGGGGCTGCTTTTGCCTTTCCTTGAATGCCAAGCATTTAGATCAGTGCCTGGAACATAGTACAGAAGTTCTTGGTTAATTGATTAATTAAGTGAGCCTTTCCTCAGACCTTTCTCTCTCCTCTGTGGACCCCATGTATGCTGGGGAGTCAAATATGCATAATACAAATTTATGTAAAGCAAGAACTGTCTATAACCATTTAATAAATGTTTGTTGATTTGCTTTCTGTGCTTATGATCTATCCTTCCTCCAGCCTATCAAAATTTGCTCTCCTGTAAATATCTATTAAACTCACTTACACCAAGATATAATATCATTTCAACAAACACACAACAAGCTCTATTATATACAACTACACTGCTTCAGGGACAGATACAGCTTAAGGTATCATTTCATTATGTATTTTTACATAAAGGAAGATTAAATCTTAGTACAAAGGAACCTTAAAGTGAGTCGCATAGAGTGGTGAATTGCTAAGTGGTATTGCACTTGGAGTCAGAAAGAACTAATCCCTCCTTAGAAACTTACTAGCTCTGTGAATCAGGCCAAGTCACTTAACCTCTCTGTTCCTTTTTTCCCCTTATCTGTAAAATGAAGAGGTAAGATCTGATGGTCTTTAATGTCCTTCCCAATTCTAAATGAATGTTCTTTTGGATCTATGATCCATGGTATAGATTCAAAAGATCATATTAGAGTGGAGGCTCTGTTGTATTAATATTTCTATAGGTTGCTTTCTTCAGTTATCTCCAAGATGTCTGAATCAGCAAAATTGATATTTACCCCTAACACAGCACAATTCATAACCAACAGAGGAGAAAAGACATAATGAAGTATCCATGCAACTGCAAGGAAGGTTATAACATTTATCTCTATACAAAGTGTTTGTGATAGGAGCAATATTTATTCTGTAAAGTCTAGTAGTTCTTTTATTTCTTTCCTACCCCCGCCAAAAAAAGTCAACAAAACTGTCCTCGAGATTTAATTGGTCCAAGGGCTTAAGGTTCAAACCATTCATGTATCTTCCTGGTCACCTAATAGTAAAACCCAAGCACACAAGGAGCTAGTACCTTTAGCCTCACTGTCCTTTCTCTGAATGAATGTGCCACTGTGGCACATGAGAGGACTTGTGTCCAACTGAATCAATGTTATATATTTGTTGAATATTCTTTCCATGATATTGTAAAGTGAACCCCATTTCTTCAATAGTATATCCTTCATGAGTATCTCATTTAATTCCAAACCTGAATTTTACCCATTGGATCAGCCTAAGTGAGGCCTGACCTAAAATAATGCCTATATATATACATATATATATATACACTTCAACACACCATCTCATCTATGATTATAAGTATTCTTCTTATGGACTGTGGTGTTATAATAAAAAGCACACACTTTTTCATTAAAACACCCTTATAAAAGTTGTATAAGCAAGACCTTAGTGTAAAAAAGGAAGGGGTTGGATTATTTGACTTTAAAAGTTACTTCTAAGTTTAACCCTATAAAATTTTGTAACATATTACTACACATTTAAAAAAAAAAAAAGAAACAAATCCTTAATTCCCAACAAGATGAAGAATGGTGAAGTAGATAGCAAATTGTCCTCAGAGTAAGGAAGACTTGGGTTTGAGTCCTGCCTTTGACATATATTGCTGGCATGACCCTAATTAAGGCACATAATCTTTCAATTCCCTAAGTATTAAAATAAAAATTACAGAGCAGGTGTCATCTGTATTGGTAGCGAAATTCCCTTACTGGGAGCTTTAGTTCCAATAAGATTTAGAGTCAAATGACCTAGGTTCATATACTGGCTGAGCCACTTAATATCTCTGTGATTTTGGGTAAGATATTTACATTCTGAATCTGTTTCTTACATGTAAAATAAGAGGTTTGGACTAGATGACCTTTATGGTCCTTTCTACCCCGGTATCTTTGAAACTGTGAAAAGAAGACAGCACAAGTTACTTTATTCAAATCATGCTTGAGAATTCAAGGTTCTTGACTGAACTAAAACCTTAGATTTTGCTGCCATAATGGATGGTTGGGATAGGGCCAGAAATAGAACTTCAGAGACTAGTATCCTCAAGTCATATCACTAGTGAGTTGAAGTGAGTGTGAAAATCGGTAATAGACAGTCAATAACGCCTACTATGTGCCAGGCACCATGCTAAATGCTGGCACTTCTATTTCAGGATTAAGTTAAAGTAATATAGTCTCTTGTGGAGTGAATAAAACCTCAGCCTTGTTTCCTAAGGATGCCAAAATGTCTCTAAAAACTTCCTCCAAGGAAGGAGGAAGGGAGAGGATAACTTTACGTACTTCCTATTTTATGCCTCTTTAAAAAAAAAACTATAGAACTATAACACTTTGGAAATGAAGACTTAAAATTCTATGATGTAAAACTGGATTATTATGTCAAATTATTGAATCCTCAAGCATTTTCTGTGTGACCTTGGGAGAATTATAACCCCTCTGGACCTCACCTTCCTCTATGAAAGGGTTAGATTAGATGGCCTTTTAGGTCACTTTTACCTCTACATCTCTGGTTCTATGATCCTTTTGACCGAATAGATACAGTAATTGTATAAGTAATTCACATTTATTTACGTAGTGCTTTTAGGTTTACAAAATCCTTCCTTATGATTACCCATTTGGATATAGGATTATTGCAAGTAAAATTATTCTTATTTTATAGATGAAGAAACTGAGGCTAGGAAAGTTTAAGTGATTTAAGGATATGCCCATGGTGTCACAACTCCTAAGTGTTAGGAATTGGACATAATCCCAAGTCTTCAAATTTTAATTTTGGTCAGCTTTTCACTATTTACACAAGGCTGCCTAATGATAACCATCTATGCCAGGAGCAAGGGGAGGAATGGCCACATTCAAAAGAAAAATGAATCTCCCAATAGAGATTCACCAGAAATGTCTAAAGAGGAATAGCTATTGATTATTAAATCAATTAATTTTCAGAGCTATCTTTCTCTTCCAAAAGAAAGAAATGAAAAAAGAGACAAAAACTACATGGATGAGAAAAGAAATTCTCCATAATGAAAATTACAAAATTAACCATCAGACTTCTTTTTATCCAGATACAGATAAAAATGAAGATGATCATATTCAGGAATAGAAAGAACGAATCATGCCACCTGTCATGGAGGCTACACAATTTTAAGAGGAAAAACTCAGTTCTTCTTGCCATTTAGTCCAGAGAGAGGCATCTATATTAAACCCAAAAAATGTCCCCCAGTAGGTGGCTAATAAATAATTATTGACTGATGGATTGAATTGTTGGCAGGACATCACTAAGGCCTTCCCCCTTGCAAATTGCATTTTCGTTTTGCACATTAGCAAGCAGGTGATTGACAGCATTAGGCAAAGCAATTAGGGAAGCTACCCGTAAATCAAATGGAAACTCTGGCTGCCTCTATGCAACAAGAATAACTGGACCATGGTTAGTTTGATCTCATATTTTCAGCCACTCTAACAATAAAATTGGATCCCTGCATTTCAGAACTGAAATAAATCTAAAAAGCAGAGTTTTCTTTGCTGAACAGCATGACTTCAAGTTTAGATTGGCTTTTAGAAGTCCAATGGGTCCTCCCATCATCTCACATCCAATGTCAGTTTCAGAATTGTGTCCTTTTTTAGTCTCTCATAGATAGTTTGAATTCTGGCTGTGTTTATGTAAGGGCAAACAAGTAACCTCGAAAAGTAGGAGGTTCAGGGAGAAAAAAGCTTATTTGACATTTTGCTCTCTCCCAAATTAATAATTTTGTTGGATGCAACTTCTTTATTCCTGT
Organism: Vombatus ursinus; assembly: GCF_900497805.2. Taxonomy (NCBI): domain Eukaryota; kingdom Metazoa; phylum Chordata; class Mammalia; order Diprotodontia; family Vombatidae; genus Vombatus; species Vombatus ursinus. The sequence continues at coordinate 32,118,673 of NW_020954608.1, read as the reverse complement.
TAACATTTTCTTTTCTATTAAGATTTTCTGGCCCTTATAAGAGTCTGGGGTCAATTAAAGAATAAAATAGTGATTGTGTTGATCTGATTCTGTTTTAACTACCAAAAGTATCTAACTCACTGTTTTTTTCAGTCCTTAAGATGATACGATTTCATCAGCCATCAAGGAATTAATTGGTCAACACTACTCTGTTTCTTTTTTATTCATGAGTATACCCCCCCCATTCCATTCAGATCCCATCTATGCATTGGTCTTTGAGGGTTGCTTCAGATTAAAAAATATCTACCATCTTGTAGCATTTCTGGTTATGAGCCTCTCCAATCTAGCCAGTCTGGTCCTTAGCAGTCAGTTAATAAACATTTATTATGTGCCAGGCATTGTGCTAAGTGCTGGGAATACAAAGAAAGGCAAAAGACAGTTTTGTTCCTCTCAAGAAGCTCACAATATAATTAACAGACATATAGTCCACAGTTATAAGGACACACACACACACACACACACACACACACACACAATCAACTTAAAAACAATTGATAGAGTGTGGTGTGGAGACCTCATCTAAGTCTAACTGAAGTGAAACAGTTTTTAAATATCTAAAAGAAGTTAACTTTAAAAAATAAAATAAAATCAGCTGTAATTTATAATTGGATGACTGACAGCATGTGAATTTTAAAAGTTCTCAGGTCTTTTCATTTTTAGTAACTATCATGACACCAATGTCCTTTATGTAGCCTAACATTATTATGTTATTATGAATATTTATGAAATGTTTACTAAAAAAACAGTATAGGGAAATTTCTTGAAACTCATTTTCCTTCAAGCTGATAAGAATTTATTTGAAGGTGGGGCAGCTAGGTGGTGAAGTGAATAGAGTACCTACTCCAGAGTCAAGAAACTGAGTTCAAATCCAGCCTTAGACACTTGATATTTACTAGCTGTGTGACCCTGGGTAAGTCACTTAACCCCTGATTGCCTCACCAAAAGAAAAAAAAATTTGAAGGCCAAATAAACCAGCTACACTTCATACATAAGAACACATATTTTACACCACATCACTGTTATTTTGTTTTTAAGAAAATGGCAATGTGTTCTACTAGGGTGGCTACACTATTGATCCATCCATCAATCAATTAAGTATTACCACCTGTTATGTGTCAGGCACTAGACTGGAGTACTGGGAATACAATGACAAAAATAATTCTTGCCCTCAAGGAACCTTCAATTGATTGGTAGAAATGTGGATATGTGTGTATACAAAATATATGCAAATACATAAATGCAAGATTTTTTTTTTGAGAGGGCAGGAAGATACTAGCAACAAGCGAATCAGGAAGGGCTTCGAGGAAAAGGTGATGCTTGAATCTAGCTTTATTTAAGTCATTTTCTAGGTAGACTGACCTAGATGTGTACTTTCTGCTTTATGTTTTCCCTTAAATGTCGTAAAACATAGAGACAGATCATTCCTCAGAGCTACTCTTTCAAACAAGAGTCAACTGAGTTTGGACTAAAGCCAATTTGTAGCAGCAGCAATTACCCAGTTTAATCTGACCAACACAGATCATTTTCATGAGTTCCTATTAGCCCCAAATAGACACTGAACAACTCACTGTCTTCCAAGAATTTGTTTTCTTCCAGGAACACAAAAAACAATCAACCAACAAGTATTTCCCAAGCACCTAGTATGTATTAGGAACTGTGCAAAGCTCTGGGGATACAAATATAATGAAACAATACCTACTCACAAGTATCCTACATTCAAACAGGAGAAACAGGGACAGAGACAATACATACCTATATGTGTATGTATACATAGAATAAATATAAAGAGAAGACATATTTGAGTCCTATTTCAGTTATATCTGACTCTTCATGATCCCATTTGTAGTTTTCTTAGCAAAGACATTGGAGTGGCTTGCCATTTTCTTCTCCAGAGCATTTTTATAGATGAGGAAAATGAGGCAACAGGATTAAATAATTTGCCCAGGGTCACGTAGCTAGTAAGTGTCGAGGCTGGATTTGAAATCAGGAATTGTGCCACCTAGCCACCCCTATAAAATAGACATACATATGTACAAGTAAATTTAAAGATAAAATATGAATTAATACTAAGCGGCTCTCTATAAGGTGGCTTAAGAGAAGACCCTAGCAGTTGAGAGGATCAGGAAAGATTTCTTACGGAAGGTGATGTTTGAGTTGCATTTTGAAGGAAGAGAGAGAATTTTTGAAGAACAGGTAAGGAAGGACAGTTAGGTGGTGCAGTGGATAGAGTGCCTGGCCTGAAGTCAGGAAGACTCATCTTTGTGAGTTCAAATCTGGCCTCAAGACATTTACTAGCTGTGTGACCCTGGTCAAGTCACTTAACTAACACTGTTGTCTTAGTTTCTCATTAGTAAAATGAGCTGGAGAAGGAAACTGCAAACCACCCCAGTATCTTTGCCAAGAAAACCCCAAATGGGGTCGTGGAGAGTCAGGCACAATTGAAATGACTAAACAGCAAAAAAAGGAAGAAGTGCATTCCAGCACCAAGGAACAATCAGGTCAAAGACATGGAGACAGGAGATGGAGTGTCTTGTGTGAGGAGTCAAGAGAAGGCCATTTTGACTGGACTACCATGTTAAAGGGATGCCATGTACAATGAGACTGGAAATACAGATGGGGGCTTAGCTGTAAAGGATTAAAAACTAAAAAGGAATTTTTTTTTTTAATTTTCAAGGCAATAAGAAGCCACTGGAGTTGACTGAGTGGGAGAATGACATGAACAGATCTTCTCTTAAGGACAATCACTTTAGCAGCAATATGAAGAAAGGATTGAAGTAGGGAGAAACTTGTGAGAGGGAGACCCATCAGGAGGCTGTTGAAATAATCTAGATGAGAGCTGATGAAATAGTTGTCTGTGTGAGAAGACAGAAGGTGTTGCTCTCTGGATCTATTCCTGAATAGATAGAGTCCAAGGGAATCACAACAAGTCACAACTGCAAGATAGTGGGTAATATCTTAGCATTGGAAGCAAGGAATTCTCCAATTCCATGTACCCTTGAGTATTCCAAATGTAGTACACAAAATTTGATTAAAAATTAATCTGCTTAAGGGGCAGCTCAGTGGCACAGTGGATAGAGCACTGGCCCTGAAGTCAGGAAGACTTGAGTTCAAATCCAGCCTCAGACCAAACACTTGACACTTACTAGCTGTGTGACCCTGGGCAAGTCACTTAACCCCAATTACCTAAAAAAAAAAAAATTAATCTGCTTTGTCAAAGTAAGGGCAAGGAGCCATTATAGATCACCAGCATCAGAGGATGCCTGCTGGTGTTTTCACAGGTTGCTGTCATCATGGGATAAAGAAATGTTCATTGATGGAAATCTTTCTCATGTTTGTGCTTTCTCTGCCTTGTACTTGACAGGCATGCCTGATGCCTGACTTCTTCTGCATATTGACCTCCTCCATCCCCACACACATACGCTGAATATTCTCTACCTGTGAAATGCATGGCAAAGAGAAATATGTTCTGCCTCTGGAGCCAGAGGACCTGCATTCAAATCCTCCATCTCACTCTTATGATTTTGTGACTGTAAGAAAATCATTCTACTCTTTGGGCCTCAGTTTCCTCATCTGTATAATGACAGGGGATTGAACTAGATAATCTCTGAGGTCCCTTCCAGCTCTAGCTCCATGATATTATGTATCCTTGTATGGAGGCATAGCTTTTCCCCACCCTATAAAGTTGAGTTTTCCATTTGTCAAATTCCCAAGCTTTGAGGGGCATGCCAGTGCTACACCAATGACATCAGGATACCTCAGACTCATTAGTATCACTTACCCAAACTAAATTTTGTACACTTTGAGGATCAAACTGAAGGCTTTTAGACTAGAAACTGAATCTCTGCCAAACAGCCTAAATAGGCATTGACACTCTGTAGAAATATGCTTCGTCTTGAAATTCCTCAGGCTAAGAAGTTCAACATGCAAATTTATGAGAACTGTCTTCTCCATACATTTGCATGTTGCCTACCATGTTGCAGTATTGCACATATGTATGGCAGCAATGGTACTTGTTAGTGATAATAATAGTTATTCCACTGTTTTCATTAGAAAGTCAAATTCTGAGTTTTAAAAATAATTATCACCATTGACTTTTTCTTCAGCTATCGATAAATATGCATTGCTGTACATCTTTTTAAAAAGAAAATAGCCAAAGAAAAAGTCATTTTATGGAATGCTTCAGGAAAACAAAATTTCAGTTCAGTGGAAGCTTTTCAACCTAAAAATAATCCATTTAAAGAGTGGCCTGAGTTGGTTTTATTACATTTTATGTAGTGGCAAAGTACAATAATTAACACCTTGGTGTAATTTACCACTGTTTCATTAAAGCTGATTGCCTAACTACCTGTGAAGGTATTGGGGTTTCTTCAGCACTTGACCTGCCTCATTTTTTCCCACTCTGTGCTAGTCAAAGGAATTGAACAAAGAAATCCATCTTTGATGTTATTAGATAGCCAAAAATCTGGGATAAAAATCAAGTCAACTTTTTCCTGCCTTTTTTTTTTTAGTAGTTCTGATCAGTTTTCTGACAGTGATTGTGGTAACAGGAAAGGCTTCTAGTATTTGGCATGACTGCAGCAGTTTAAGAAGTTGAATTCCATTCAGTTTTTGTGACTAGGGGCACATTTTTTCCCTCCCTCTTTTTATTTTTAAAGAAGAGATTATTCAATTATTTCTCTTTGGAAAGTCTTACTGCTCATTTTTTAAAAAGTGAATTTTAAAAGACCATTTTTTACTTCTTCAGCAAAGTGATTCTACAAGTTATGCCAAAATCATAAGTTCAATTTAAAGAGCTTCAGAGAAGGGAGTGGTGGAAGAGGGGAAGAAAAATGCAGGAGCTATCCAGCAAATGATGGTGCTGTCAAATCATCAAGGATAACTTCATGCCATCTATCAAGCTTCAATCATTGCTAAAGAACAGTGTACATGCCACTGTCGTTCACTTCCTACCTCCAAAGATGGGACCAGGTAACATTATTGGAAATATAAGTCAACATCAAGCTTTTATGCAAATGTGTGGTAGAGTGGCAGGCTAAGTGTATGCTTCATATAAGAATGGATGCAATTCACAGTCTCAGCATCAATGTTTCAGGGACTGTGCTTAAGAACAAAATGCCAAATGCCTAGGGGAAATATAGCACATATATGTATATATGTATGTATATATGTATGTGTATATATATATATATACATACATACTACTGATTGAGTATTCGTACACAAATCATAAATTAGCTCACTTTTAACTAGATAGGGTTAGCAACCCTTTGTGTTTGACTGAGAAACTTGGGAACAAAATGGATATTAACTGTCAGAATTTCTACTTCAGTCATTTACATACAGCATGACCTCCCAGAAAGGGGAAGCTACTAATTTTTTATGGTTATATTCTGCCCCAAGATGTTGTTTCCCATTAAGGAAAGCCTTCATTTTGTGGCTAAATTTTAAACGGTTTCTGTGGGAGCCACCTCAGTTGGAATCAGAAACATAAGCTAAATCTGTCTTTTATATGATTTCTAGTTTTTCCCTGACTTCATAGATGTGAAAAGAAACTTCTTGCATTTGGTAGTGATGATTTAGGGTCAAACATTACAACCATCTAGGAGATGTCTGCTTATTTTTCCCCTAATCTTTTCATACCTGGTTGATTTTCTTCCCACTTTTCTACAGTTTTTTTTTTTTTAACCGCAATTGTCCAAAGATTCATTAAAATGGTCAAAAGATGCAGCAGCCTCCATAACCTTTGTGTTCTGTCTCTATCATTCCCAAGAAAAGTTTCATCATCTGTGATTAAAAAGAAAAGGGAAAAGATAAAGGGGAGGGGGGCAGGACAAGGAAGAGACTGCATATGATATTACTAAACTAAGCAAACAAATAGAAAAGAAAAAAAATACAAATCAACTGCCCCAAGAAAAAGAAGGAAATGAAATAGCCCTGGTCAGAAAAATCAGCTCCTGTCATTTGCTATGGTGTATCAATTAAAATGAAATGAAATTGCGTGCAAAGAACTCCAAACGAAAACATACAAAACCTTCTCACTAATGATTTTTAGTTGTCAGGGCTAGCGAGCCCCAGACAGCAGACAGCATGGTCCCAGCATGCTTTTTGCCATTTTTTTTTGTTTGCATAGTAGCTGTCAGGTCCAGCCCCGCAGGTAGTGGAACCCAGCGGGAAGAAGGGGCGGGACCCAACGATGCAGCTTGAACTGACAGCCAATTTAAATTACTGAGCCTTTTTTTTTATTTTTCTACTCTGCGACAAACTGAAAAGATTCCAGCACGCTAATTTAACCATCCAGCTTCTTCTTTCTCTTCTTCTTCTTCTTCTTCTTCTTCTTCTTCTTCTTCTTCTTCTTC
>NW_020954608.1:32085447-32112268 GCF_900497805.2 Vombatus ursinus | reverse complement strand
TCTTCTTCTTCTTCTTCTTCTTCTTCTTCTTCTTCTTCTTCTTCTTCTTCTTCTTCTTTTGTTTGTTTTTGTTTGTCTCCCTCTGCTTTCAGGATAATTAAAAGAGAAACCTGTACAGGCAACATTCCGGCAAACGAGTTGGTGCTGCAACGTGCTGGTAAGAAGAATTTAATTTTTTTTATCTTTTCTTTTTTTTTTCTTTTTTTTCTTCTTTAAAAAGCTGAAAAGCTTTGTCTGTCTAATGCAGTCAAAAGCGTAGCTTTCCTACTGTGAGAGGTTAGTATGTAATGAAAAGGTATAATTGCCTGATATGTGACCTTCGCTTCTTACTTATAATGGGTAATAACAGCATTCATGTCTATCCTGATGATGCCTTCTCTCTGGGAATTGACTATTCGCCCAGTTGAAACTGGGCTAGGATTGTCGCACTATGACAATGAGGAGTTGATTGTTTTCCCTTGGAGTTTCAGCGTCCTGTCTGAGAGAACCGCTTGAGTTTTTCAGTTGCCCATAACAGGGGTGGTATGGACTTTAATAGGTCTGCAATGTAAACACAGCTATTCTGCTGTTTGCTCATCAGACAGGAAGTCCAATGATGAAACTTTTTTAAAAATCTACTAAATTTGGTTGGATTTACCAAATACAGACAAAGAATCTGACATCAGTGAGTGCTCTGTAAAGTTATTTTAATTCCTTTAATCTTCAATCAGTCAAAGGTAGTTCAGTAGATGTTTGACACTGGGAAAGTGTAGGGAGTTTCAGGATCTTTTGCATGAGCTTCAAACTTTGTCTCAAAAAAAAAAATCTAAGTCCAACTCAATTCAATCTTAAAAGTATTTGTGAGGCATCTCTTTTCTGCCTAGCACCGTACTTGCTATTTGAAGTCACTCAACATGAACTTTCTGTTGCTTTTTCTGTGCAGAATCTGCACCATATAAACTGGGAATTGAAAAGTTTCAATTTGCAGAGTTTCTTAACTGTCCTCTGAGTTGATCATACTATTTTAGAACTGCTTCAACATCTATAAGAGTCAATTTGCCTAATTTTCTATTTCACTTTAGGCAATGTAATTTCCATGCTTGGATTATTCCCTTCTGTCAACCTGTTACTTCAGTTATTAGAACTGTAGAATGCCCTTTTATTTATCATAGAGAAAATTATATGAGTAATTTTTCCATTGTCTCATTTGAAATTAGTAAGCCATCTTAACTGAGGTAGAGCAAGAATTGGATGAAACAATATATTTTAAAGTCTTTTGTATTATATGAAGCCCTGTATGAATATAAGTTATTAACAACAACAGTACATCTATGTGCCAAACTTGTCCTTTGGTTTCAGATAAAGTGAAACACAGATGAGAGTAAACTAGTCATATTTCTCACTATCAAAATGTCATCATCTCAGATTTTAACATGAGACATGTGAAGAGAAGAGGGTTTTCTCTTTTGATAACATGTATCCTAGTTTATCAAAGACTAATATTTTGGAATTTTGTAAAAAAAAATTGGGTAGGATTTTTAAGGTTTAGGGGTTTTTTTGGCCATGTGTTAAAAAAAATAGGAGTCAATTGAGTGAGTCCCAATAAAAGAATCCAATTTGTATATTGCAATTGGTATATTACCATTGCCTCCCTTCTGATCCTGATTGCTGCCCTCCAATCACTAGAAAGGTCTATGAAGACCTTAGAAAAATCAGAATATGTCAACTGTTAGCACAATTTTTTGCCTATTACAACCTAAGAAAAATGCTGCAGATATTGTGTTTCAGAAATCTGTTTTCATCTACTAGTCACTATTAGGAGTATTTCCACTCTAATTGGAATGGATTGTTGGCCAGTTATGGGTATGCCTACTTTCTGCAAAATAAGTGACTAGAAATAGCTATAGAAAATAAAATCAAACCCAAACTCGGTATGTATATGTACATAAGTATGCGTGTATGCATCACATTTACAAGATATATGTAAGTATATAGACACACAAATATGCCTTTATACATGTAAAATGCTTTAAAATTGTCATTTTCAAAAACTGTCATTTTCAAAATTTTTCATATTGTAAGTAAATTCTCAAGTTTTTAAAGTTATGGAACTATTACATAGAGCTTTCAAACAAATATCTCTTTGGGCACTGTCCCTGTGAGGGAGGGAAAAAGTGTAATAAATCCTCAAATAATGTCCTTTCAACATTCAAAATACGAATAGTAGACAATAAGCTCAATCTCTCAGGCAATGATTGTTAACAAGATTCTAGGCTAGCAATACTATTATATGTGAAGAACTGCTATCATCCCTTGAAGAATGTAATATAAAATTATGGGTTTCACTGTAGGAACTGTTATTTAAACTAGTAATCAGTCCATAATTCTGTAAATTGCAGCAGAAAGGATGATACTTTTCCCCCATTAATAAAATACTGAGTAACACTGAAAATTCATGTTAGTTCTTACTCTTTCCCATTTTCTTGATGTAGTAATATTTTTAAAGCAGTTTCTACATCTTGATATCTAAGCTTATAGTAAAATCAGAGTTCTATGTATTCTACCATTTATCATTCTGTTCTGAGAAGCCAGACTTTTAGATGATGTCAGTTATTCTTAAATAGCCTAGCACTTGTCACTTAGGTATCGGTATTCATATTTTTCCCACAATTAGTGAACTAGCCTTATAAGACAATAACAGAAACTAGCCACACAACTTTGCATGAAGCACATTATCTTGCTGAGAACTATTTCTTCACCTATAAAATCAGGAAATTAGACTGAATGATTCCAAGGTCCCTTCTGGCTTTAACATTCTGTGATTCTAGGATTCTATACTCCGGTGAGATAGATAGATAGCACCTGAAAAATCAGGGAAGCATCAGGTGGAAATGACATGACAGTTAAGGGAGGCATTGTGGATCAGTGGGCTAAGCAAAAGACCAGGGAACTGTCAATTAATTACTCTAAAAGGCTCTGAATCTTTCTGAGTGATAATCTTAGCTTGCTTGATGTGTGTCTCTAGCAAGTCACAAGTTACCCTTTTTTCTCTTAAATCTTTTTTTTTTTTGGAGGGGCTTGATAAAACATATAGGATTGTGGGGAGGAATTACCACTTGCATATAAAGATAAAAGCACTATATAGTTAGTAAGAATTCTGTATAGTAGGACTTCTGAAATAAGTTTTGATATCTCTTTAAATGTTTACTATATGCCTTTTCTAAGCAAGGGATACAGGGATTTTAAGGGTTTCCCTTAAAGATGGCTAAAATTCTGTACCCACTGGGTTTTTTTCTCTTACATGCCTCCAACTAATCACTTCTAATTTTGTAAGTTTCATTGGCAACTTTCCCTACTTTCTTACAATGTAGTTTCTAAAATGATTCATTGAGTATAACCCTAGATCTTTGAGATAATTCCCGAGATGCTCCTGCAACTTTGTGTAACATTGATTCTTTTACCATGTGATGTGGGCTATCTCAGTTCAAAAGGAAGGGGAGGGATCTACTGGAATTAAATGTTCTAGGAAATTCATTTAAAAAATGCCACCTGTTCCAGGGCAAATGTCATAGAATTATTTGGAAAGTGATTTGGAGATGAGTGGGAAGGAAGAGGATAGGAAAGAATAGGAGAAAGAGTTGATGATTGTTTCTAAAAGACATGTGGCAGTTTTCTTGTATTTGAAGGACTCACTTGGCAGTGATGTTTCTCTTATCCATGCTTATTGATTCCAAACCATGGGATTATAGATTAAGACCCAGAAGAAATCTTAAAGACCACCTAGGTTAACTCTTATTTTATGGATAAGGACACTAAAAAGTTTACTAAACTAAAAGTTCACTTAAACTAAAAGTTTAAGTCCCTTGACAAGGTAGGAAGTGCCAGAAAGGCAGGATATGAACTCAGTTCTTTTGACTCCATTTCATTGTTCTCATTCCTGTACCACATTATCTCTATACAGCCTTCTATGTTGATAAAATCTTCATCATCTTATTCAAATCAAGTCAGAAAGCATTTACCAAAGCACTGTGCTGAGTGTTAAGTGAGCAAAGAAAACAGCCTCTGACCTCAAGGAACTAAAAATACAACAGAAGAGACAATGTGTAAATAACTAGATACATACAGTGGATCTGAAAAGATTCTATACATTTTTTTCAATATTATCTTCAAAGGAAGGAGTAAATGGAGTCAAAATGAAACCCCATCTCTGCTAAGAAATAGTTATTATGGAGTGAACTAACATTTGGTAATGAAAGAAAGTCCACTAGCCAATGACTTATATAACCACAGTACATATGACAATTAACCATATGCTGTTTGAGAAAGAACTATGAACAAGAGAACCATTATTCTAAGTCCTCAGACCTAGCTCTCTACCCCATGCTACTATTTTCCAAATAATTAATCCTAAGTAGCTAGCTTTATTAAAGGAATAGGGGCTTGCCACCCCAAATCTCCACCCCAGTTCTGGACTATTATACTTAGCTCAACTGCTTTTCTTTAAAAGTCTGTACTGTCCTGGACAATAAAATAAAGAAATGGTTCCACAGAGGGATTCCTTTGACTCTTGTCATTTGTCAATTTTAATCCTTTTTCCTTGGTCATCACATTCTGCTATTAATTGACTTAGTAAATTCATATCTCACACATTTCTCTATGAAACCTGCAAATATCGAGGTTTAAAAATAGGGCTGTGAGTGAACAGAATTTTACAGGGTTCATTTCTACTCTGTGACAAACTAAAAAGGTTTCAGCTTGCTAATTTAACAACCCCAAAGTTGCATCATTAACAAACCTGTGGGACTGACTGGGAAGGTTGTCAGTGTGCTAGACCTTATGAAAAAGGAAAAGATAGAAACCATCACTCTTTCTGGCTCTTCAGGCAAGGACTCCAGCAGTGACATGTAGGAAAGAGCCAATGTCCCTAAAATGAACCCTGCCATTATGGCCCCATTTGTTAGATTGTTGTCTGGAATGGACTAATTTTGCAGCAGCACCTAAGAGATCTATCCAAGGGATATGTACTGAAAAATGTAAGATGGTTCAACTTATGCTTATGAGGGCCATTTTTAGGAGAGAGAATCTTCCAAAGGAAGATAGAGGTAAAATTATTTGATATGTGCTTAGCAAGTTTTGATGAACTCACCAATGAAAGTGCTTAAAACTTTTTTTTCCCCTGATGTACATTAATCCTTGAGCGAATGAATTTTGAAGAGAAGAATTTCCACAAATAGATAAATAAATCCTATTTGCACTGATTCAAACTTGAATATGTTTGTGCTATTTTGAAGGATTATAGGATCATAGATTTAGAGATGGAAGAAATATTGGAGGTCATTGAGTCCAATTCACTTTGCTTTTCTTTCTCTTTCTTTTTTTTCTTTCTTCCTTCCTTCCTTTCCTTTCTTTTCTTTTCCTTTCTTTCTTTCTTTCTTTTTTTGCAGTGAAGGAAACAGAGGATTGGACAGGGGAAGTAACTTGTCCAGGGTCACCTAGGTAGCAAATATCTGAGGTGGAACTTGAACCCAGGTCTTCCTTACTCCAATTACTGTTTATTTAGTAATCAAGTTATATATTTTTTGCATTGATTTATTTACTTCCTCTGTTATGTAGATTAAGGACAATTATCCTTATTTCATTGGAAGGGGCTTAGAGTAAACCATTTAATAATAATATCTATTTGTGTAGCCCTTTAAGATTTTCAAAGTGCTTTACCCTAATTTGATCCTCACAATAATTTCTGAGGGGTTGGTGTTATTATTATCCCTATTTTTCATGTAAGGAAACTGAGGCAGAGAGGGGTTAAGGATTGCCTGAAGTCACACAGATTCCAAGTGTCAGAGGAAAGATTTGAACTTGGATTTTCCTGACACCAGGTCCAAACCTCTATCCACAGTGCTACTCAACTTCTTCTTAGCTAGAATTTACTCAGAATTGTTTAGTGAGCCAAATGGAGGAGGTAACAAAGAGACAATGAGTTTCATCAATCTAAATTTAATGGATTATCATCTAGAACACATTCTTACATTCAAATTGCATGTTTCTTTTAACTTTTTAACACAAATTGGGTTGTAGCAATTACTACTACACTACGACTACTACTACCACTACCACTATTACTACTATCCATCACGACTACTACTTCTATGATTGTAAGAGTTAGAGAGGGAACTTAGAGGCCAAGTCTAGTCCCCTCATTTTACAGAGGAAGAAATTAAGGCACAGAAGTTAATCTGCCTAGGGCCACACAGCAAGTATCTGAAACAGGGTCTAAATCTAAGTCTTCCTGATTCTAAGTACAATACGCATCTACTACACTATGTTGCCCCTTCTTCTCAAATCTCCATTTCCCTTCACAAAGATTTATTAATCTTATACATATTTGTATAAACAAAGGGAGAAAAAAAACTTGGGAAGTTTTTAATGAAAGGACAGTGTTTTTGAGATCTCTACATAAGATTACCCTGTATTGTATAGTTGGCATTTTCAATAGGCCCATCGCCTCCAAAATGTATTTCCCACATTGTTGAGTAGGAATCCATATTTACTGATCTCTTTCTCAATCATCATTAAAGTGATGTCTTTAAGAATAATGTCATAATGCAGTTTGATGTACATACAGGCCATGAAATTTTCTATGGTGGTAAGAATAGGGAAAAGATTTAGCATGAGATTCTTTCCTTGAAATAGAAGTGAAGAAGATAAAAAAAAAATTCAGTGAGATAAAGGGTAGACCACACAGGAAAGAATCCTGAAGGGGTTTTATTCCCTGAAACAATGAAGAAAAAAAGTAATCCTTGAGTGCCAAACTTCTTGTTAGTGGATTGGATTAAACTCTAGTGCAAGTGGCAGTTCTCCCATAGAGACCCAAAAAGTTCTTTGGGAAAAAAAAATGAGAACTGCAATAAATCTTTTATTGTTCAGTCATGTCCAACTCCTTATGACCCCATGAACCATACTGTACATGGGGTTTTCTTGGTAAAAATACTGGAGTGGTTTTGGTGGGGTGATGGGACCTGGACCCCTAAAAGGAAAAGATAATGTCTTTGAAAACAACCCAGTCCCTGAATTTTCCTATACATTTCAGCAGCCCAGATCACTGGCACCTCCACCCAACCCACCTAGATCACCTAATTAGCCTACTTGACATTCCTTTCACTGTCTCTCTTGGTCCACCCCACACTACTTACCACTCCTTAATCCCATCCAATTTCTTTTCACTGTCCTTTTTGTATATAAGTATCAGTCTCACTCTCATTAAGTTGCAGGGTCAGTAGGAATCCTGTTTACTTCTTTTGTCTTTATAATAACCTGCACCTTGACTGGAAGATGGTTTGAGTGCATGAATTCATTCCAGGCGGACACCACCCTGTACCCTGATATTTCTGGGTTCCCAGCAACCCCAAACCTCATCAGTTTGCCATTTTCTTCTCCAGTGGATTAAGGCAAACAGGAGTTAAGCGACTTGCCTGTGGTCACACAGCTAGTAAGTATCTAAGGCCATATTTGAACTCAGGTCTTCCTGGTTCCATACCCAGTGCTCTCCCCACTGAACCACTTAGCTGCCTCCTAGGCAAACAGGGATTAAGTAACTTGCAATGAATCTGGGTTCATATTATGCAAAAAAGTTGTCTTGGTTGATGTCTCCATTCCAGAATTTATTTCATTACAATTTAAGGATTCTACAATTTTCTTATGAGTGGCCCATTAAAGTCATATTTTAATCAAGATTTGTTGAGGTTCAGGGCACACACTAAAATGTTGGAATGCAAGGTTGTCTCAAAAGCATTCACTCAGGTTGTCTCCAAATCAAATAAAAATTTTTATTGGGGTAACACAACACAACACACCAAGCACAACACACCAAGCAGGCTCCTCTATCCCTTAAGGGAGACCCCAGATTAAAGGGGGCTGGCAGCCCACTAGGGAAAGGAAGCAGAGCCCCCTAAGGGAGACAGGGCAGCCTCCCAAGGGAGATGCCTATCAAGGGAGACCCCAGCTTAAGGGGAATGCCTTCTGTTTAAGGAAGATGCCCAAGTAATAGGGATGCCCCCCACTTAAGGGAGATGGCTGCTTAAGGGAGCTGCCCCCAAAAAAGGGAGGTGCCCCCTAGCCAGGAGAGGCTAGGGATTCTTATAGAGTAAAACCTGTCATGGGCAGGGAGATGAGGTGACCAGGGACAGTAGTTTCAGAGTTTTGAGCATTATCTATTTATTATTATTATTCCATTGTTTAGCCCAGGGTGGAGTGGCTGCCCCTCACCAGGTTAGTTTCAGTATTTCATTGACCAGCCTACTTGAATTTTGTTGTCTCCTAAAGTGTCTTTAAGTGGTACTGGAGATAATGGACTATTCATTGACCACTCTATTTGAATCTCATCATCTTCTCCCCTCAAGAAGTAGGTATCCAAATTCATTTGGGGAAAAGGGCAAGGGTCATGCATTCCTCGGCAGATTGTTCTCCTTTTACACATATTCCCACCCAGACCAACTCTAAATCAGTTTCCAAGGCTTTGGTTATTAACATCTAGAATTGAACATTGTCAAAGTGCTCTGAGTTGGGCAAGCCCATGTATTGTTGTAGTCTATGCTTAGCTACTCCATTAGTTTTTGTACCTCCTTTTCCATTTGGCCAATTCTGTGTTTTAAGGAGTTGTTTTCTTCAGTGTACTTTTTTCCCCCATTTGGCCAATTGTATTTTTTTAAGGACTTCTTTTCTACAGTCAATTTTTGTCCTTCCTTTTCCAAGCTATTGGCTCTCTCTTGCATACCTCCCATTTCTTTTCCCAATTTTTCTTCTACCTCTCTTATTTGACTTTTAAAATCCTTCTTGAGCCCTTCCAAGAAGGCTTTTTGGGCTTGAGACCAGTTCATATTCCCCTTTGAGGTTTTGGATGTGGGTATATTGACAATGTTGTCCTCTTCTGAATTTGTGTTTCAATCTTCCCTATCCCCATAGAAAGAATCTATGGTCATTGCCCAGTTCCGCTTTTTGCTCATTATATTTGCCTATTTCCTGGCTTTAAAAATTGAGCTGTGCTTCTGGGGCACAAGGGGAACTGCCCCAAGCTTCTTGTGCTGGAGCCAGGTTCCTGGTCACTTGCTTTGTTGCTGGAACCTCAGATGCTGGCAGCTGGAGGCTATAGGGGTCTGGCAGCTTACGTGGTGCTGAGCTGGTCAGCAACACTGAAGTTCTCAAGGTAGGGTCTGGTCCCTAGAGGACACCTGCTCACCTGGGCTGCTCTGAAGCACTGAGAGGTTTGACTGCTAGAAGACACCTGCCTGTAGGTGCATGTGGTGGTTTTCCAAACTGGAGTCTACTGGTTCCCCTGCCTGTGCCAAAGCACTTGGGGAAGGGTAGGGGAGGGGGGTCCTGGTATTTGCTCTTTCCTGCTCCACCACCCTGGGGCTCAGGATCTCCCACTGGTTTGCTGAGGTGGGGCATGCCGCTGCTTTGCTGGGACACCTCCCATCCTGTACTGCTCCCCCTCCACCAGACTGAGAGGGACCTTTCCCATTAATCCCCCAAGCTTCCCAGGCTACAAGACTGCTGTCCCCCATCTTTCTGCTGGCTCAGCTGTTCCAGGGTTTGTCCTGGAGTGATATTTTCTGGGTTTTCAGAGGTCAATAAGGGAGAGTAAGAGCAACTTACTGCTTAATCCGTCATCTTGGCTCCTGGAAGTCCCAAAGTGTCAAGGGGAAAATATGCTTGGCTACTCAATGATACTAAAATAATTTTCTCTTTCAGCTCCCAGACTAACTTTTCAAGGTGGTATCATTCTCTAATAATAAAGAAGAATGAAATAACATTGTCCCAACATCTCTTTCCAGGGAGTTTGCTTAGGCCACTCCAATGGTGGGAGCCTAACAAAGTGTAATAGGCAATAATAAAATCTTCAGCTCCCTCCACATCCTAAAAGAATATATGTTTTCTCTGTCTTTTTTTTTTTAAACTAGGCCTGTGATTTAATTTCTTGGTAGGGAGCTTACTGCTACCAATGCAGAATGGCACTTTGAGAGTAAGCATTGTTTCATCCTTTGTGTCCCCAGGGCCTAGCACAGAGTCCTGAACATAGTAGGAGTTGAATAAATGCTTGTGTATTGATTGATTGCTTGATTAAAGGGCTGCCTGTTTTAAGTAGAGATTAAATGACAGGATCACCCAGCTATTATGTCTCCTAGGATGGACTCCAGCCCAGATCTAACCTGACTTCCAGGCCAGACCTCTGTCAATTCTGCCACAGTAAATACTTTCTCTCATGTTATCCTTAAACCTAATTTTATACTAGAAAGCCAGGCTCACTGGTTACTTGTTAACATTTTGCACTGACATTTTTTTTAATCCTTATACATCCTTTCTCATATATAAAAGGGTTTAACTCTTAAATAATTAGCCTTAAACGCCCTATTTAGAGCAATTAAGATAGGGGAGTGCATTTTTCTTTGAGTAGGCAGATATTTTCTTCCTTTTCTTCTTTTGTGTTTCCCAGCTCTAGGCTGTTTAGCTCTTTTTTCTGTGCTGGTTGTTGACAATTGCTTTTTTATTTTGTACACCAGTACTTCTGAGTCACTTTAGCACCTGGTTCTGCTCAAGTTAACTATGGATTGCTGTTTTCCAACTACAGATACTGCTGGGTTTTTGTTCTCCTTTGAATGGCCATTTGGAGGCAGAGAGTTGGTTAGCTTAGATTAGGAAAGGACAATGGAACAACAAACCTGGGAAATCTCCCCAGGCCAACAGCTCCCTAGAGACAGTTGCATAATTCTAAAATGTTTCCATTTAACAACAATCAAGTTTACCAGTGAAGCCAAGTTATCACCCTAGTAGACTGTTATTTTACTTATCAGCAGATAGCAGCCCACCCCTTCTGTTTACTGTGCAAGGTCCAGTTAGATTGTATGCAGTTCAATTTTACATCTACTGTTTTTTCTGCAAGAAACTTTAAGGTTGAAGGCATAATCAAGAACAATCACTCTCTGTTGATGCCCAGATAAGAAAATTACACTAATGAGACATGGCAAACAGCACTCCGTTGGAAATAGCGGGATTGGTGCTAGTTAAGGGAAAAGAATTTCCAATGTTAAAGTAGCATCGTTCTCTGAATGTGTAGAATCAGAGGTAGCATAGGACACTTGGCTCTAGGGTCAGAGGACCTCAGTTCAAATGCTGGTGCTACCATTTTCTACCTATGTATTTAAGAAGTGGTTGGATAAATTGTCCACAACTCCTTTGGACTTCAGTTTCTTCGTCTCTAAAATTAGAGTTAAAATAGATGGTATCTACTAATCTCAATTTGATGAATTTAAGAATCACAGAGTTGGAGCAAATTTCAGAGATGATCCAGTGCAACCCATTACTGAAGGATGAATTTACTCTAATGACATGGCTGGCAAGTGATCAGCCTCTGCTTGGGGACTTCCTTTGGCAGCCTATGTCATTTATGGAGTTAAGAGAGGACTAGCAGCTCTGGTGCGAGAGGTCTTATTGATCCCTTTATTGGGTTGCTCATATACGTTTGGTGTCCAACCAGTAACCCAATTCTAACCTGTGGATTCAAGAACCCATAGCATGCACAGCCATACCCTGGTAAAACCATCTAGGCAGATAGGCTAAACCAGGTTGAGGGTAATCAATAGGTCTTAAACTCCTTGGTGAGTAAGTGAGGATGTCTACCCCAAGTACATGAAGACTTCCCACTCATCCCCAGTGGAAGGAATGGGCGAATGAGAACAATTTTTTCCAACATCCTTGCTGCCTGAAGTAGGCACTGTTAAGTGCTTAGAGCTCGGTCGGACATCAGAGATGCCAAGGTCATCCAATGCATCCTGACTTTTGTCCTGCCACTGAACCTCGATGACTCTGGCAGAGAGAGTGAGGCTGACAACTTTGTGCAATTTGGCCTTGCTTAAATCCAATTCATGCACAAGTCAAGACATCACCCCAAGATGTCATTGGTCTTCTTTGAAAACGAAGGACAAACAACAATTGTTTGTGTTCAGTTCTAAATAATAAAGATTATTTCCTTTCATCAAACTGGAATCTGCTTCTAGTAGCATCCTCCTATCCCTGCTCCCCAAAGCCAACCAGAATAAGTCTAATCTTTCATGTGACAACCCTCCAAGTGTTTAAAAGGATTAATTATGTATACCACCCCAACCCCAAGTCTTCTCTTTTCCAGGCTAAATATACCCAGTTTATTCAATAGTTCCTCACAGGATCTGATTTTGAATCACCTCACCACTCTGATTATCTTCCAAGCTGTTATGTTCCAAGTTGTCATTGTATCTGCATAAATGTGGCATTCTAAACTGAGCCCAGTACTCCAGATATTATCTGACTAATATAGAGTCCAACATCTCATTTTTTTTTTGGCTACTGCTTTTGAAAGACTTTCTAGGTTCTCATTCTATTCCTAGATGCATTTAATACAAAGATATCTACATCACATACAATTATGTTATTTCAGTAGTTAACATTCCCCAAATGATTTCCAAATTATGATAGAGACTATCATTCAAATATTGTTATGGTTGTTTTTTCCCATGAAATACATTGAATTTTCTAATCCTTCACCTGAATTATTGTGTTGAAATACATCACTGATTGTTGACTGATTTTTAACAAGTAAAAATAGTTTAGAGTCCTTTGACAATCCTTCCCCTTCCCCCTACCCCTGACCATGATTCACTGTATAACCTACTTTCTTTCTTTCCTAATTGATATACCATCATTGACGATCCCAGTGAAAAATAACTGATATTCTTACAATTCTTTAAAGTTTGCAAAGTATTTTAAGTATAATCTCACCTTTGAGTTTCACAAAAAAAAAAAAACTATTAGGTAATAAGAGATACATTGGTGTTCCCTGTACAGATGAGGAAACTGAGGTTCAGAGAAGTTAATTGATTTGCTCATGGCCATAAAGCTAATGTGTTCATAAAAAGGATTGGAAGCCATCTTCCTGACTGCAGATCCAATGCTCTAACCATTGAGATGATGCCATTAGTATAGCCTTTGACCTTCAGAATCTCTAAGTTCAACTCATGCCTACTAGGTCTACTTTGGAGGATTATTGGGAGATCAAAAAAGATAAAATATTTACATGTATATAAAAGAGAGACAGTGTGACATAGTAGAAAGAGAGCCAGCCTGGCAGCTAAGGAAACCCTTAAGTCCAAAGTCTAACACATACTGGCTGTGTAACTCTGGGTAAGTTACTTAACCTCTCAATGCTCTCAGTCAGATGTGTCAAATTGGTAGTCTCAGTTATGCCTTGACTTATGATCATGGGGTGGGATGTTAGCCTCTCTGTTTCTCAGGTTCCCCAAATTTCTTTTAACTGACCACTAATCTAAAAAGGATATTGTGGGACTCTAGGCCCAGCTTCTGTAAAACAAGGATAACAAAGCTGCCCCTTCACCTCACAGACATATTTTGAGGATAAATGAAATAGCACAATTAAAATTGCTTTCAGTTTTTAGTAAGAAAAACATTATAGGCATTTTCAGTGATTTTTTCCTGTAATTATTATTTTTGCTTAATTTACATAATAGTCAACTCAATTATCTGCACAAATGGAGGGGAGAAAAAGCATAGATAATTCAAAACAGATAACCCAAAAGTCATTTATATTTGCCTTTGAAATGCAGATACACACTGAGTCCAAAAATGCCTATTGAGATCACACCTAAGAATGTGTGATGGACTTCAGAGCTACTGAAAGTGTTGGTCATTTTGTTCACCCATTCACAGCTGCAAGAGCAGAAAAAACTTAGAAATGCTGACTGTGCCTTTTGTAAGGATTTCAACAAACAGTGACAAATCAGTATAACCAGTATCTCACATGTACAGGCAGAGCCTCAGACATAAACACACACCAAGGCACTCACATCCTTGAGCCCAATACTCAGTCCTGCCTAACTACATCCTGGCCCAGTAATCTTATTGATGGTCTAGCAGCAAGCCCAGAATTACAGGTAAGCAATTCATAAATTATGTAATCTGATCATTCATAATTGTCGCAAAATAGAAAATACTTTGAAATCAATTCCACAAGAATTCAAAAATAATTTATTAAGGGTCTACTTTGTACAAGATTCTAGACTAGGGATACAAAGATGAAAAATGACAAAATTCCTGCTTCTTCAAACAGCCTCCAATTTGATTGAGGAAATAAGACAAATAAATATGGCACAAGCCCAAATGTGATGAATGCAAAGAACAGGTCCAGGCAACATTTCATGATAAAGCTGAGGAACACACCAGAAGTTAGCCAAAAACATTATTGATGTGGTTATTATTGTTGTTGTTATAATGGCAAGAGTCATAATAAAAACAGCGATAATAATGATAATATTTTAAATCTAATTAATTAAGTGTTTGCTATTCAAATAACTATGCTAAGGACGATACAAGATTTTAAAATACATAGTTCTTTCCCATAGAATTCTCTCTATTCTTATCCTAGAAATGTAATCCCTGAAATGTAGAGTAATTTTCTTTCTGAAGTTTTATCCTCAATATTCTTTGTTGCTGCTGGATCATTTCCAAAAAGGAAAAAAAAAGTGTGTGTGTGTGTGTGCATGTGTGTGCGTGTGTGTGTGTGTGTGTTTAAACCACAATGATGCCAAACTCCATTATAGATTCTTCTTCTTCTTCTATACATCCATTGGAAAGATGTCTATCACCTCCCCCACCTCACTTCCTTTTTATCCCTTGATTGATTGAAGATTATGTTCTGAGAACCACAAATTGCCTTTGTCAGCAAGAAAGACACAGCTTGGATTAAATATATATATGCCCAACTACAGCCCCCAGTGCTGGTTGGGTCTCAATTCCTTTATGCTTTTCCACCTATCAAAAGTAAATCCAGGCAATGTTAGGCTGTTTTTATTTATTGAAGGTTTCCAGACCCAGTTATACTTTTCCATCATAAAGCATATTACATGTTTTGAACATTTGATTTGTGCCTACTGGAATTCAGGCATTCACAAAGAAATGTATATTTGTCACTCAATCATGAACTTCCTATTTCAGAACTAAGTAAATTCTGCTCTTTTTCTGAAGAACAAAGATAAGGACTTAATGTCATTGACATTTTCCTTGAGGTGTCTAATGCAGTTGGGACATTGTTATAGTACCCTATTTAGGAAGAGAAAAAATCAGTTATAGAGAAAATGATACTTTCTGAACTTTGCCCAAATCTGCAAGACAGTGTACATAGTGGTTACAAGAAAAATTAGCACTTTAAGAGTTGGTGGATATTGGTTTCATATGAAAATGAATGTGGACATACTACACATGTAAAATATTCTAAATTATTTACTGAAGCACAGTTTCAGAAATTCTTTTTCGCTCTCCTTCCTCATTCTTCCATTTCATCTACTTGCCTCTACCTTTCAAATAAGGTCCATTTGCACTCTGATTAGTTTTGGTTCTAGACAGAAAAGATAAAAGGCATTCTTCTTTACAAAGTCTTTGGTTTCATGTCAACTTTAGTTCCTGTTGTCCTACTTATATCCCCCCACCCAATACCCAACCATTTAATCACTATCATAGTCTTCCTTATCTGGCTTGGTGAAAAAAAAAATGTTAGCAATCATGTAGACCAGGGGATCTTCACCTGGGATCCATGAACCTTTGTGGATAGGAGTTACATGAACTTGGATGGTAAACAAATTGCATCTTATTTTCTCTAACCTCTAATTG
Source organism: Vombatus ursinus (assembly GCF_900497805.2). Lineage (NCBI taxonomy): Eukaryota > Metazoa > Chordata > Mammalia > Diprotodontia > Vombatidae > Vombatus > Vombatus ursinus. Next base: position 32,096,581 of record NW_020954608.1, on the reverse strand, counting down.
AAAATTGGTGTTTCTTTCAGTTATATTTAAAAAAAAAAAACATTTTTTCTACAAAGAGATGCCTGCGCTTCATCAGATTTCCAAAGGATTCCATGACTGAAAAAAAAAAAAGGTCAAGAATATCTCCTTCAAATACAGAAGAACTGGGACCAGAAAGATTACAGATAGGAAGACCTGGGAATGTTTAGCCCTGAGAAGACTCAAAGAGGAAACAATAGGAGGCTTCATGTATCTGCAATCATTAGCAGATAACGGATTCTAAGGAATAATTATTTATTCAACTCTGCAAACATTTATTAAACAGCTATTGTTTTCAACCAACTAAAGATACAAAGACCAAAATAAGAGAGTCACTGCCCTCAAACAGATAATTCATCTAGCAGGAAATCACACACACACACACACACACACACACACACACAAAACCCTCTCAAATTTTTCTCTCTTAAAAAGAGATTAAATGAGTCTACTTTATTCAACTGCTTCTTATGTCCAAAAGTATACGTTACAGAACTTCTTTTACATTATACATTGTAGTTAATGTGGATATAGTCGGGACTCTGCTGATCTAATTTTTCTTGGCTTCAATTCTTATAGTCCTTTCCATATTTCTTTGTATTCATATTTCATTTGTACTTTGTGGAATCATAATCTCCTCTAGTATAGCTCCTGCGCCAACCTGGCTGTGTGACTGAGCAATCCACTTAACCTCTGAGAAGCCTAGGCACCTCTTTAATACTGTAAGGTGCAGACTAGGCACTGATCTGCACTGGTAGAAAGAGTGTCTTCACTGGGGAAACCTCTATACAAAGATTTAGACCAAGGCCCTCAAAATTCTTCAGCCACTTTTAATGTTGGACATTATAGGCATTTCCATTTCCCTGCCATGATTAAAAGATCTAAAATATGAATACATTTGTAAGTATGATGATTTTTTGTACCAAAAGAACCTTTTTTAAATCTGTTTTCTGACATTTTAGAGTCAAGTTAAAGTAAAGAAATGACTAACTCAAAAGGTTTAATCAGTTTTATAACTCATAATATATTTCTAGATTGCTCTCCATTTTTTTTACCACTCTATAGTTCTACTAACAATATATTAGAGTGCCTGTTTTATTGCAGCCTCACCAGAATTAAATTTTATTTTTTTTCCTATTTTTACCATTCTCAAGTATGTAAAGTAGTATCTTAAGATTGCCTTCATCTTTATTTCTTAAATTATTGGAAATTTGGCTATCTTTTCATTTGATTATTTATAATTTTCATTTCCTTCTTTGAAAATAGTCATTGTAAGGGGCAGTTAGGTGGGGCAGTTAGGTGGTGCAGTGGATAGAGCACTGGCTCTTGAATCAGGAGAACCTGAGTTCAAATCTGTCCTCAGACACTTGATACTTTTCCTAGCTCTGTGACCCTGAGCAAGTCACTTAACCCCAACTGCCTTGCTGAAAAAAGGAAAATGGTCATTTTAAATACGCTTTGACCTTGGCTCCATCAGAAATTAATCTCTATGTATGCATATATGTATGTGTATGTGTGTGTGCGTATACACTTATATACACATATGGGTATGTATCTGTATATAGGTATATTTATATGTAGATATAGATATGAGCACATATATGGGTATATACCAGGGGTGTGAAACCTGTGGCTTTGAGGCCACATGTGGTCTTCTAGGTCCTTTTATTGGAAGGGCACTTGAGGATCTAGAAGGTCATATGTGGTGGCGAGGTTGCAGGTTCCCCATCCCTAAATACAGATATTAATATAGGCATACATATATACATATATATATGTGTGTGTATGTGTATAATCTTGGATATCCGATCTTTACCTGATACATTTACTACAAGTGTTTTACTCAAAATGTTTCTTTCTTTTCCTTTTAAGGTAATTTTTTTTTCCTGCATAAAATACTGTTTGTGTATAATCAAACCTATCAATTTTAACCCTAGTGTTTTCCATTTCTTTGATTAATAAAATGTTCCTGTTCCCAAAACACTTTTCACGTTAATATACCTTATTAACATTTTCTCCGTCACTTTCTTTTTTTAATTAATTAATTTAATTTTAGTTTTCAACATTCACTTCCATAAGCTTTTGAGTTTTAAATTTTCTCTGCCTCCCTACCCTCCTCCCTATCCAAGATGGCATGCAATCTGATGTAGGCTTTACACATACATTCATATTAAACATATTTTCACATTAGTCATGTGAAAAGAAGAATTAGAATGAATGGGAAGAATCATGAAAAAGAAGAAACAAAACAAAAAGAGAAAGAGAGAGAGAGAAAGAGAGAAAGAGCAAATGCTATGCTTCAATCTGCATTCATACTCCAGAGTTCTTTCTCTGGATGCATATAGCATTTTCCATCATGAGTCTTTTGGAGTTGTCTTAGATCCTTGTATTGTTGAGAAGAACTAAGTCTATCAAAGTCAGTAATCACAGAATGGGGTTATTACTATGTACAATGTTCTCCTGGTTCTGCTCACTTCATTCAGCATCAGTTCATGTAAGCCTTTCCAGGTTTTTCTGAAGGCTACCTGCTCATCATTTTTTATAGCAAAATCATATTCCATTACATTCACATACCACAACTTGTTCAGCCATTCCTCAATTGGTGGGCATCTCCTCATTTTCCACTTCTTGGTCTCCATCATTTTCTTAAGCCTAAACAATCAGTAAAACAACAAATCAAATCCTGATTTGTAGCATTTTCTGATTTTCAAATTGTAAATGCTGACATTTAAAATTTGTTGATCAGTTCTCTAGAGCTGGTGTGAGCTGATTCTATCTCAGACCTGGCATCCTTCTGAAACATTTAGTTCTGAGGTTTCTTAAATCATTTGAAAACTGGTTTATTCTGATTTAAGAAGTCAGTTGTTTTAAGAATATAGCCTTTCGGTTTGGATGTTTGGATATTGTTAGAAGAGTCCCTTAAATACCATTTCTCTAAGAAAAGAAAAAAAAATCTCATTCTTTGAAAGATAGTATTGATTCTTGCTAAATAAATAATTCTGGGTTCATGACCCATATTTCTTTTTTTATGTTGCATTCCAGTTTATCTAGTTTCCCTTTAACTTCCTTTAAAAACTTTCTGTTATCTTGATTAATGTTCTTTAATAAGTAGTTTTTGTTTTCCTTCTATCAACTTGATTTTTCCTTAGCATTGTCATATTGGATTTTAGCTATAATATCTTTAGAAATTTCAAACATTTGGTTCATACATAACATATTACTGTGTATTCTATTTCTGTGTTGTGATCTGTTTTGATGTCTTTTGCTAATTCTTTGAAGTTTTATCTAATGATTTTCTGGAATACAATGATCATTTCTTTTTCTAAATTTTTCTTATACTTCAACTATTGAAGCCACTATGTCTTCCTAAATCTCCCAAATGCATTAGTTGAATCTGCAAGCTTTTAAGTTCTTTGTGTAATTCAATGATTTTCTGTACCTATGTTTCTTCCATTTAATCTGTTACCTATAGTTCCATTTTTCTGTATATTATCTATTACGGGTTAATGTTTTTCTTTCTCAATTTTCAAAAATATTTTCTAAAAGATTCTTCATATTGGTCATTTTCATCTTTATTTTTTTCTGATCTTTGTTTTTATTACCTTTTAATTCCAGCTGTAATTCATCCTGTGATATTTGAATTTTGCTAATATCTTATTTCATTTGGTCTTCTTATGTCCCTAATAGTGTTAATTTTTTCTTAATGTCTTTGGGCCCTTTATATGTTTAAGAGTGGTCTCATGTTGTGTTTTGTAGTTTCATTTCATTTTTTCTTTTGATTTTATTTTGTTAGAAATTTAACAATCATTAATAAACACAAATGTTCCAATATGTAAAGAATATGAATATGAAATGGTCTTATATTACATACATTTTCATGTTAATAAAATTGTCCTGTTTGTTTATGACCTTTCCCAACTCCTTTTTGTTTTCTTCTATATATTTTATTTGATGACATTTTCTTCCTTTTTTTTCTCTGTTACTTTGCAAAAATTCATACCCTTCATAATAGAAATCTTCCCTTCTAACATATAAGTACAGGCAAATGTAGAGCTACCTTTACCACATGCAATGATTTTGTTGTTATAGCTGATTCAGTTATGCCACAGCATTCTCTTTATCATAGCATTCCTCTTCTTCATTTTGTAGTTAATTTTCATAGTTAATTTTCATGTCATTCACATTATAGGGAACTTATTTTCTTGTGTGTGGGGGAGAGATGTTAAAGAATGGATTTTTTATAATTTATATTTTTAGTTGTATTTTTTAATAAGAAGTGTGAGGAGTTTGGTTTTTGTCAAACCATTCACTCCATCACCTTAACTGGAAAGATTGTAATCTCTTCTTAATGAAGCAATGTTTTGTCTCTTTGTGATCATTTCTTTCTTTTCTAGATAGTTGCCAATGATCCTTTTAATAATTTGTGCTAGAATTTTGTCACAAAATAATACCAAGCTCATTTGCATCTGGGTTAAAACCCAAACTCATACTTTAAAAAACTTGGGACATTTGCCCTTCTTTAGTCCTACAGTAACTTTTTTCATTCTCCATAGTCTTTCAGTGATCATTGACAGTGGTTAGGCAGTCACATTCACACAGGACATAATTCTTCTGAGTTTAGTGACTTGAGTTCATCAGGAATCACTAGATTTTCTCTTGGTATCTCATTATTATTGTGTTCTGTCCCTTCCATAGAGAAAAGAGAGTCAAAGTGAGGGTTGAATAGCTTAGCCTTCTAGAATTCCATCATCTTCTATTCTATCCAAGCACCAGTTTTTTCCCCTTCTTTGATACCCCTCTGTTTTCCTAACACTCCTGATAGAATATAAGATCCTTGAGAGAGCAAAGACAGATTTGTTTTTTTTTCCTTTGTTCTCTCAGCACCTTGGATAGTAGCTGCCACATAATAAGTGTTTTAAAAATACTTTTTGATTGATTAACTGACACTATTTTTACATAATGTCATTAGGACTTTATATTATTCTTCACTATGCATCCCTATTTCTATTTTCTTTCTGTCTTGTTTAATGCATATTGGTCAATGAGTTTCCTATGCATCAGTCTCTTTTATTTTCCCCTGCTTCTTTTTCACTTTATCATATTATCACATTATTTTTGTGTCTTCAGCATTTAATTATTGAAGGATATATATTCATTCTAAGCTGATTTCCCCTAAAATGGAAATTAGGCCATGCAGTCCTACATAACCCCCTCTAAAAACCATTTAACATCTGTTTTTGACAAATACAGAATCCATGTCATACTATGGCTAGATTTCTCCTCCTCTTCTGTAGTAAGTTCTAATGTTGAGTTTTCTCTTCCCTTCATGTCAACTTAATAATCCTTATAGGTAAAAAGAAGATTCAAAGTGTAGCTTGACACTCTTGAAGGCTGAAATTGTCACTAAAGCTGTATGTATCTATGGATTTAGATATATATATGCATATACATATGTAGTCTTAATGATAATTTAATATGTATGTAATGACACACGTGTCTGTAATTAGGCAGAGGGAGCTCCAGCAGATGTCCAAATAATTAAAGACCCTTACAATACTGTATTTTGATTCTGTGACAGGCTTGTGATTTGTTCCAATGCTCTTCATTAATTTCCTCCTTCTGACTATGTGGTTTGTAGTATAATCTCATGACAGTATTACTTCTATTTCATTTGTCTTTCTAAACCCTTGGCATAGCAAAGTGTTTATTTAATAGATTTAAAATTAATGTTTACTATAACTTAATACACTCATTTTTTTTTACCATACATATGAATTAACCATAAAATTTCTCATTAGCCTAGTCACTGATTTTTGTCTTACCCAAGCCATTTGCCTGGATCAGGGTTCCCTTATGCCTGGATTTTTTACTCTGGATTATATTCTGTTGTTGTTGGGTCATTTCAATCATACCTGACTCTTCTTGACCCCATTAGAGGTTTTCTTGGCAAGGATACTGGAGTGGCTTACTATTTCCTTCTCCAGTTCATTTTACAGATGAGGAATTGAGGCAAGCAGGGTTAAATGACTTGCCCAAGTGTCTTATGCTGGAATTGAACTCAGATCCTCCTGACTCCAGGGCCAGCATTCTATCCACTGCACCATGTAAATGTCCTGGATTATATTCTAGTCCTCAATTAATTGTTTGCTTATTACTATCATATTTGGTTGTCCTTGTCTTAGCTACTGACCCACCTGATTTATGTAAACTAAATAGACCTACTCTGTCCAGGAGAACTTTTACCAGTTCAGAACTTTTATAACACTGAATTATATCCTTAACTTCAGTAAGATTCAACAGAATTTATTTTATTTGAATTTTCAGACAAATTAGCTGAAAATATAAAATAGGTAAAGAAACAATGTATAAAGATGAAACTATCTTACATTTACAAGCTCCTACAAAGTAGTTACCAAATGAGCCTTGTGTAAAATGTTGACATTTGTTTTTTGGAGAAGGATAATGATTTTCCCTTTCAAGTTATTTTCAAGTGATTATTTCAAAATTTAAATGTACACCAATGAGGGGATTTCCATCAATTTCACTGGGAAAAAAATTAATAGTACAACAGATCAATTTATTGGAACTCTTTACCTGACTTCTATTAGTTTCAATTTTGTCAAAGCACACTGCTTTTTCTTCATTTTGAGGATAATACATTCTATACAAATGTTTGGATAAAGGGAATGCATTGTAAAGGGGGAAAATTAGTGTACTGGGAACCCAGAGATCTCGATTTTACCATTGTTCCTACCACATATTTTCTATGTAAATATTTTATATTACTTCCTTTGAGCCTCAATTTTCTCATCTGTAAAATGAAGATAATATGTTACTCTACCTATCTTACATGGTTTTTGTAATGATTGTGATAGTAAAGTGTGCAGTGATGCTGGAATCAGAGAACCTGGGTTTAAATTCCACCACAGACACTGTTTAAGTGACCCTGAGCAATACATTTGCCCTCCCTGGACCTAAATTCTGTTATCTGTAAAATTAGAGAATTGGACTAGGTGACTTCTGAAGTCCCTTTTAGCTCCACCTCCATGATCCAACATAAGAAAGAAAGAAGCAGCATGTCATTGTGGATAGCATGATGGACTTGGAGTCAGAAAAACCTGGCTTCAAATCCCAGCTCTGACATTTACAAGCTTGATGATCATGGGCAAGTCACTTAATTTCTCTGTGAGGTTTTTCACTTGTAAAATAAGAGGGTTGTACTCCATGACCTCTAAGGTCCCTTCCAGCTCTAAATCTATGATCTGATGATGTCAAAGGATTTAAGTACACATAGCAGGTGATTAAGTGATCTTGGAAAACATAAAACCTAAGTCCTTAACATTAAAGATGAGAAAAAAGTAACATCCAGACCGATTGAGTGACTCTCCCAAAGTCACAGAAGTATAAAGTTGAAGAGTTAAGATATGAACCCAAATCTTCTGCCTTCAAATTGCTCTTTCCACCACAAGGTGACATGTGCATAGATGTACATAGATTGAGTATATATGAATGTGCCAGCAAACCTGTAGGGTGAGTTTACCATTGGTCCTTTTCCTTCCCTTTCAAGGATTCATGCTCTGTACATACCAATGAATATATGTGAAAAAATCTTGAAAACTGTCTGCATATGTGAGAGATTCTTATGTCTTCCATATAATATTTAGGAAATGAGGAAGGAAGAAAGGAAGGAAAGAAAGAAGGAAGGAAGATTTAAATAGACACTTTACATTTTCCAAACATGAAAGGAGATATAATGGACAACTGGAGTGTTGCAATATTGTCCACAAAATATTAAAAAATCTAGAGAAAGATCTCCACTACACTGAGATCCACCATTGAGGAGTTAAAGAAAGACATGGATAAGAATTACACAGTACAAGAAGGTATGGACAAGTTGTGCTTTACATTGGAAGAACTCACCCCCAGATTCACTAAAACATTGGTGCATCATGAAATAAATGGTATGAATAGTGTGTGGATGTAAGATACATTATCAGTACCATTTCACTTCCAAAGCTGAGATAATCAACTTTCTTATCTTTTTCTTTGCCCCATGAGATAAAATCCCAGATAATCATCTCAAATAATGATTTATAAATGAGTATAAAAATACTTTTCTGATTCTGATTACTTATTTTTTTAGAAAAAAATATGATGGAGAAAGCAATATTGAGGAACCATAGTTAGTTGATAAAGCAGTCTGATTCCTTCATTTCTTGGGGATCTCAAACTTTTGGTGAAGAAAGATGTTTTTTTCCCTTTTAATTGTAAAATGTTGACTCACAACCTTGTAGTATGGGGAAAATCATTCAAATGTTATGCTTCATTTCCCCCCTAATAACTCAAAATAATTATTCAGTAGTAGAAATACCAGCTTTAGCAGTACATGAAATAATATGGAATCAGGTCTCATTGCATATGTAGGAGGTCCAATTTAGGTGAAAGTTATTTCTGGCAATGATTCTGAATCTTGAATAATCACATTGTGTGTGTGTGTGTGTTTTTACTCAATAGTATTAGGAATCCTTTTCCTGCTTTTTTTTAAAGCATATGTAGGAGTTGGTGTTATCAGAATTGCAGCTAGTGAATAATAGTGGTTTGTGCTCACAATTTGTACTTTTGACAAAGACCTGAATATAGTTTGCATAGTCAATATCTTGGTGGTAAAGCTAGCTTTTGCGGTCATGACTGAGTTCTTTCCCATTAGTGCTATGCTCGCTTTATGACTGGGGAAAGCATAAAAAATTACTTCTAGGGTAGGTGAACAGTAAGTTGACCTTTGCTTGAATGGAGAAGTGTCTCTCCCCTTTTTCCTATCAGTTTCCCCTCCCCCAAGAGCAAGAGAGGCAAAGAGAAACTTTTTCTATCCTACCATCTTTCGACTTCCTACTCCCAACAAATTTTTCTTGCTAATGAAGTGCTAAACTCTGTTATTTCTACCTGCTGAAGGCAAGTATTGTCAGTACTCTTGAAAATGAGTGCCCTAGGCAAAATTCCAGTCACCCCACCCAAGTTATAGCTTTGTTTCACATATTCCTTAGAAGGAAGTTTGAAAAATATAAATAAAAGATTCTTTTGAAACTATAAAACAAACATGTTTTTTAATGTGAAAGAGGTAACACCTTTTGTTCAGATATCAATGAATTACCATAAAATAAAATTTGGTTACCCTTTTTAGATGGAATCATTAGAAAACACTGTCAGTGTAGAAAAGCTTTTAAAATATTTGATCACAAATCACAGAAAATTCACATGGAAAGCAACTTTAGAGATGATCTAGTCTAGGACCACCTCCCACCTCCACCCCCATTTTATAGATTAAAAAAAAGTAAGTACCAAGGATGTGAGGTGGATATCCTAGATCAAAAAGCAAGTTAATGAAATTAATGAAATCATAAATGAGAGTTCCTGCTTATCAAGTTCAGTACTCTTTCCACTGGCTCTTTTCCACTCACTGCCTAATAAATCCTTGTTGAATTGAACAGAATATTTTATAGTAGGTAAAAGGAAAAAAAAAAAACTCTACCCAAATTGTGAACAGGAGAAGTAAGAAAGAGTCAGTGTAAAGAAGGGCTTAAAACTACCTCACATCATTTTAGTTAATATACCTTAATCAGGTAAAACTATCTATCAATCAGTCAAAAAATGCTTAGACTAAGTTTAAAAAAGTCTTCAAATTAGTACAACTTGACACAAGAATCTGTTCAAATGGGGCCCTAGGTAATGTAACTTCACCCCAGTGATCAACTGTAAATAATACAGTTGAGAAAGGAAGAGTTTCCACTTGAAGCATGTGACCTTCCACACAACCCAGACAAGGAACTGCTTTGAAAGGTAGGAGTAGGAGAGACCTCTGCTTCCCCTTCAGCCTTGGCCAAGATCCCTTCCCCCCATGACTTAGTTTCCTTGGTAATTACTCTTTCTTTTTGGCAACTTGCAGTATTCTTTCTTTGACTTTTATGTCTATGGCTGTGGCATTTCTAAGACTATTTTTTAAGATTATTTTGAGATTTCTTTCAGAAAGGAACCAAAAGATTCCTATTCTCTCATATTCTCCTCTTTTTTTTTTTTTTGAGACTCATTTCCTTATTTGACCCAGATTAGAAGTAGAGTAGCTACTCACAGACCTGACCCCACTATTGAGAAGCATAGAAATATTGAACTATTCCATTTCTAACTTGGGCAGTTTTGCTTCTCCTTAGGCAGAATAGTGATCCCCTGCTCCCAGGTGGTTACCATATTGGTGCAAAACTTACTTTGGACATCTGATTGTCATTAGCCCTACTTCAGTTTAGAACTCTCAAGCTTGAGCAATCAGCCTTCCTATTAGCAGAAAGTATAGGCATGCACCACTACATATTGCCCATGGATTCTTTCTATTTTCAAATTGTCCTCTAGTTCTATGAGATGTGAGCACTATTCTTTCATGATTTCTTGAAATATAATATCTAGCCCATCCACCCCCCACCTTTTTTTTTGGTTAAGGCTTTTGGATAGTCCAATAATTCTTAAATTATCTTTCTCTGATGTTTTCCAGGTCATTTGTTTTTTATATAAATTACATAAAATTTTCTTCCATTTTTTCAAACTTTTGGCTTATTTCACTGTTTCTTCTTGTTGCATACAATCATTAACTTCTGTTTGGTTCATTCTAATTTTTAAGGAGTCTCTTACTTGGGTAAAGCTTTGTACTTCTTATTCCAAGCTATTAATTCTCTTTCAAAATCTTTCTTCCATAGTGCTTCTATCTTTTCCAGTTCATTGCTCTCTCATTCTCATTTCATTTATAATACCATCGTAAAATACATTTTTAACTTGCATCATTTCTTCTGGGGATTCAATCTTGTGGACAAGTTGACTTTGTCTTTGAGGCTTTGCTTGTAAATGTTTTGTAGTTATTTGCTTCTGGGTTTGTGTCTTGGGCATCCTTGGGCCTTCTCTCTCTTTTCTTGTTTAATCATTCTTACAGTGATCTGCTCTAGGTAACCTGTCATTGTTGTCCTTCCTAGCTGTTTCAGATCTGGGTCTCTTAGCCTTCCTCCTCTTAGAGGACTCCCCCGCCACACACACACACACACACACACACACACACACACACACACACACACACACACAC
>NW_020954608.1:32021667-32085437 GCF_900497805.2 Vombatus ursinus | reverse complement strand
CACACACACACACACACACACACACACACACACACACACACACACACTGCTTTCCTGGGTGGAAGGCTAATCATGATTTGTTCTGGATGACTGCATATTGGGAACTCTGGGAGTTCAGTCTAAGCTTTTTGACCCAATAGGACAGAAGTATCAAACTCATGCCCCCTTCCCAAGCTATCCATGCGGTGGTAAAATTCCTGAATAAGACCCTAATTCATTTAAAATGTAGTTGGGAACTGTTTAACAAAATAAATAAAAATATAATAAAACATGTTATTTTATGTTTTTTTAAATCAATATATGGTAAAGGGATCCATTTCTATTTGAATTTGATACCTCTGCTATGGGACATCTCTCAATGTCAGCTTGTGTCAGGGGCTCAGTACGTGGTCTGAGGTATTTCTCTAGAAATACCTCTACTGCTGGCCTGTTTTGGAGCTCTGAGCCTTGAGTTAGTGATTCTGACCCACCTCTATTATATAGTGCCCGCCCTGGTTGCTTGCCTGTTGGTCAAATATGTGATCTTGAAATGGAAAAATGACCCACTGTAGTTTCTCCTTTGATTTTCCATTCACTACTTAGTTTGATATTCTTAGATTGTTGACCAATTTTTCTTAATGTACCACTTTGCAAATACCCCTTTGTAAAATGTATTTATAGCTGACTAAATTATAATCAACTGGTAAATCTTTGTTTGAAACACCAGTGGAGGTTTGAGGCAACATTAGGAAATCTCAGACTCCTCAGGGGTAACCCTTGTACCCTGAGGGGGAGATTTAGCCAACCTAACTCTAGGAACCCAACTCAACTGTGAGAGTGGGACCTACAACAGAATGGAAAGTGACCTCTCAAAGTGGGTATTTGCTAGTGTTTCGGATTGCATTGTATATTATCCATCTCCTGACACTAATGTTGGCTATTTAACCAATCAATTAAATAGCAAGCATATATTAAGCCCTTACTGTGTTCCAAGCACTGTGCTATCATTATAAAATAATTGAAAACCAGGTAGAGCAGTGGACAAGTTATAGACATGGCATGAAGATGATCTAAGTTGAAATTCTGACTCAGATACTTGCTAATTGTGTAATCCAGGGCAAGTTATTTAACTCCTCTGAGCCTGTTTCCTCACCTGCAAGATGGGAATAATAATAGTACCTATCTCACAGCATTGTTGTGAGAAACAAATGGGATACAAGATGTAAAAGGCTTTGAAAATTGTAAATTGTTATATAAATGGTAGGTAATATAACCATTACTTTTTTTTTTGTGAGAGGGGCATCTTGTGTAGAAATTGTTTAAGGATGTTCCCAAAGAGTAAAAAAGTCCATTTCTTTTGTCATTAGTTAATCTGTTTAACAAAGAAATTTTAAAATAATTTAGTTCTATTTACTCTTGATTTTTTTTAAACTTTAGCTAGATAGACAAATAAAGTTGCCCAATTCATGTCCATACTTAAATGTATTTTTATGATTTCCATGAACTTGCATCAACTAGATATTGGGGGTCATCTGACATAAGTTTTGAAGAAAGGGGGTCACAGAAAGAATTCAAATACCTATAGAACTCTTGAATTGTTTTCCTAATTAAAAGCAAATGAGATAAATCAAGCAATTCAACCTTGTTCTTTATAGTATATTATTTTCTTTCTTGAGTAGAACTTTTTCGGGTTGAATTTCCCTTGCATCTATCTTTTAAATTGATAACATTTGTAACCATTTAATTTGTAAACTCACTCCCTTAGTAATGAATGCTGTTGTCTGTTGGTCATACTTTTGTACTTTTTGATGACATGATTTTTGTTATTGTTGTTTTTTGTTGTTATTGTTGTTTTTACCCAGCTTCCAACAGGTGATATCCTGAAGGATTAAAAAATGCCAAATGAAACATCACCATGAATGTTAATGTATCATTCTTAATATTTATACCTAGCTCTTAAGCAGACAATAGTTACTTTACTAGTTAAAGGCCTGATTTAAAACACTGCATATATCAGCTACTAGGAGAAGGGTATTTTCCAGGGAAATATGACCCCCCTAGTTGATTTTTTTTATGATAACTGCTTGATAATGCTTCTTGAAAAGCCTGGTTTATCCAGCTTTCTCATGACCAAAATTTTCACTCTAGGAGAATGCTGACATTTCAATGGAGTTTTGGACTGATTTTTTTAATTTTTTTTTTTCCTGAGAGCTGCTAAAGGGACTTGGGCTTTACATAAAAAACCAAGTTCCAGTTTGGTACTTGATAACAGGCTTAATTACTACAGCTACCCTTCCTGTGCCTCATATTGATGATAAAATACTTGTCCCAACTATAACATTCTCATTCAAAGATTAGCTATAATGGTGTGAAATACTAAAGATTAATGTTTGGACAATGACAATGACTAGAAGCAAAATACATTCATCTTTATATTTTCATCATATTTTAAACCCGTGTTATTCAACATGGTCTTCTGTAGTACAGAGCATTAGAAATCATTATTTCAATACAGCACTTTAACCTTCTTCAACAAGGTATGCAGTGGGACATGCCTGAAAGTATATTTAATCTTCCCCCCACCCACCCACCCAGGATACTGCTTACAGCTCTTCTTAGGAAGAACTAGGCAACAAGTTCTTTTAGTCCCACATGTGAGCAATCAGAAAAATATACATAGCTAGATATTCAGAAAGAGACCCAAGAGATAATTCCCTTAAAGAGCAGTGAGGGGGAGGAAAAAAGTTTCCATTTCTCAGGCAGCATGAGAAAATGATGTCTGTTCTATTTCTGGCATTGGCAGCAACACTCAAAATGCTAGCAACCTACCCACCTCACAAGATGTTGTGAGGATGAATGTGGCAGTTTTTGCAAAGTGTTTTTCTGTAGCACCTCTTCTCAGAGAATTCTCGGGACTATTGTGATGGTTGCCAAAAAAAAAAAAAAAAAAAAGGCAGAACAGTATAGAGGAAAGAGCCCTGGCTCTGGCATTAATAGACCTGAGTACAAATTCTCTGTCTGTGACTTTGGGCAAGTTGCAATTCCCCAGCTGCACGTTTTCTCATATATGAAAGGAAAGGGGCTGGATTAGATGGACTCTGAGGTCCTTTTCCAGGTCGAGATCAGTAGTCCTGTGGAAGCAAAAGACTGCCCAATCCCTTTTCCTAAAGGACATAAAAGTGAAAAGCAAATCATATGACGATTACATAAATTGAACTTGATCAGCAGAATCATTGTGAGAATGTCTGAAGAATCTAGTACAGAGCTAATGTAGGAGGGAAATGGACCAGATAATTATGAGTGTTTGCAATCACAAATTTCTTTGATTCTATACTTAGAGGTCATGTAAAGTATAATACCATTTAATAATGATTTAATTAGATCCATTAGAGGATGGAGTACACTTCCACCTAATCCTCTTGTTATTAAAGCCTGGCTGGACATAGGCAGGGGAAAATAAAACACCAAAGAGCATCAGCACAGAAATGAAACATAGAATCCAAAGACCTTTTCTTCATTCTCTGATTTCCCTTATTAATTGCACACATAAAACATAACTATAAACCTTACATATTGACTTTTGTAGAAGTCCTTGAATGCTGTGATTAGCCACTGGAGACAGTATATGTTCAACATCAGAGTCAGATGACTGCTTCTTGATAGATTGTACATCGAAGCTCTTATACAAGAGAAAGTTACGCATTTAACACCCTTGTGTTAAGTAACCATTCATCTAGGTAAACACATTGATTCCTTAGGCTTGATATAGAAACTGTCCTGGCTTTTGTATCTTTATTTAGAAAGCTATTGACAGACAGGACAGAAGCATCAGGAATTAGCAATGATGGAGAAGAATTGGTTAGTTAAATGTCAGTGGAGGAAGGAATGGAGGGGAAGATTTTTTTTAACGAACTGAATGCAACAGGCCGATTTGTTTTCAAGCCCACTGTTTGAGACAAACCTGGTAGGTAGGCTGTCTTTTTTTTTTTTCCTCCCCAGGATGAGATGAAATTTTCCACCTCTAAGGCATAGAGTCCAGGGATGTGTCTCTTTTGACACAAGAATATACGAAGGTTTGGTTTTTTTTTTCCCCAATAAGCTTCAGGGAAGGATTATTGTTTGCTGTGTTAGTTTCCTCCTTGTGCTCCAAGAAAGCCTGAAGTTCGTGGGGGAATAGGAGAGTGGGGTGGGGTGGGAGAAGGGAGTATGAACGACAATTGGGAATAGCTATTGAACTCCTTTTAAAAACAAATAAGATACTACGTATTTGAATTTGCTTAGTTTTGAGGTAAAAATTTTTGTGCCAACAGATAGGTGTCAACATTTTATGAAAAGGAACAATTTTCATTTGAAGGAAGGGTGAGAACGTGAGAGACTAGAAGGAAGTTGGCTAGTGCCTGGCACATAGTAAGTGTTTAATAAATGTGTGTTGGTTAATTATCTGATTACAGATAGTATTACAGATTTAGAAATGGAAAGGATTTTCAAAGTCACCTTTCAAAGTTAACCACCTCATTTCACAATGGTGGAAATTGAGGACCAGGAAGATTAAATTACCTGTCCAAGGTCACATAGTCATTCGGTCAATTAGCATTTATTAATCACTTACTATGTGCCCATCTCTGGAAATAAATATCCAAGTAGAAAGACAGTCTCTAGCCTCAGGAAGTTTCTATTCTAATGAGGAAAGCTAACACATAAGAGGAAGCTGAAAGGAGGTAAAGGTAGGGGCATGGTAGAGGAAGTACACTCTAGGGAAAAAAAAAAAGAGAAATGATTGGCCCTCTTTAAATAGAGGTTCTGGGAAGGGTCATCCAATCAGAACTACAGGCCTCAGTGGGGGAGGGCAATTCAAGGGCTATATTGAGGCTTCAGGATGGAGATTTGAGGCACAATAGAGGAAGTGTAGGATACAGCCTGGAGAGGAAACTTAGAGTATAGGTAATAAGCAAAAGAGCAAGGCCTTGAACCCTGGTCTACTGACTCCAAATCTAGTGTTCTTTCCATTTCATCTTGTTGCCTCAAAAAAAAAAAATTCTTTATTGCAGAGATAGAATTACCCTTGTTGCATTTGGGTTTCTTACTACAGAGCAGCATGGTGTAGCAGATAGAAGGCCTTGCCTCAAAGTCAGGAAGAAAACTCAGATTCCAGTCTACATCTGATACATTCTGTCTGTGTGACCTGGCCTAGTCATTTAACTTCTCAGTGCCCTAGTCAACTCCAAGACTAGAAGTAGCAGAGTAGGTGTTGATTTGCCTTGGATGAGGGAATTTCATCATTGGAATTTCCCAATACCGATGAAGTCACAGGCCTAATCAAAAAACAAAAAAAAAAAAAATACACAGATTAGGAAAGTTTGCTTATGGTTGTAAAATACTAACCAAGTAGTTCCTCAATTGCAGGGGAGTAACAAAGAAGTTCTTCTCCAGTGCCCAATCTATTTATAGATTTCCTCATTTGTAAAATAGGGATAATAATAGCCTTTATCGCCCAAGGTGGTTGGAGAAGATCAGATAATACTCGTAAAGCAATTAGCAAACCTTAAAGTGCTATATGAATGCTAGCTATTAATGCTAATCTTAGTGCTAATGATGATGATGATGATGATGTGTGGTTAATAAAGAGAAAGGAGCAGTTCTCAGGAGAATTGTTTGCTTCTGACCATAGAATCACAGATTCACAGAATCTCAGTGTTGGTATAAACTTCAGAGATTATCTAACCCAACACAAACACAAACAAGAATCCTCTCTCCAAGAATCCCAACAGGTGTCACGCAGCCTTTATTTAACAATATCCAATTACAGGGTACCCAATAACTCCCAATATTGCAATTTGGTAGAGCTCTAATTGTTAAGAAGTTGTTGTTGTTGTTTTCCTTAAATAGAGCCAAAATTTACCCTCTTGACATTTCTCCTGATTTTACCCAGTACTGTTCACTGGAGTAAAGCAGAACAATATAACAATAACATAGATTTAGAGTTTGAAATTAATTTAGAGACAAACTAATTCAAGTCCTTCTTCTTAAATTTGGAGAAATTAAGGCCCAGAGATGAGAAATGACTTGCACAATGCCACACTGGTAGTAATTGAATCCAGAAATCCCACTACCACTTAAAGACAGCTATGCTATACTCTTAAGTCTTTTTTTATTCCAGGCTAAACATGGCCTAGTCTATCCAGTTAATCACTATAATTCACCATTCTTATTGTTACTCTTTTGAAATTCTCCAGCGTATAAATGACTTTTTTTCCCTAAATATGGCTGCCAAGATCAGAACACAATACTCCAGAAGTGATCTGAGGGAAAATAAAGCAGGATCCTGAGGCCTGGACAGTGTACCTCCTTTCTGGGGCCTAAAACTCATCAGTATTCTTGACTACCATATCACATTAATGACTCAGGTGGAGCTCGAGTGTGGAGTAACTATATCCTATCCATGACTCCCCTCACCTTGTACTTGTAGAATGGATTCAACTTCACCCTCTTAGATTCTGCACAACCTTCTAACCTGTCCAACTCTTTTTGTATCCTTTCTCCCACCATGTTGGTCATCCCTCTCAGCTTTGCATCATCTGCAACTCTGACAAGCATGCCATCTCTGCCTTCATCCAAGTCGTGACTCAAAATGTTGAATAGCATAGGACCAAACACAGCCCTGGGGTCTTCCAGCATAGACCACTTTCAAAGTTGATAAGGAGCCATCTACTACTCTTTAGGCCTGACCAACTAGGTGATACAGTGGATAGAATGCTGGCCTGGGCAATTAGCTTAACTCTGTGTGCCTCTGCTTCCTCATCTGTAAAATGAGCTAGATAAGGAAATGGCAAACCACTACAGTACCTATGTCAAAAGAAAAAAAAAAACAAAAAATCCCAGATGGGTTCACAAAGAGTTCGATAGGACTGAAAAATGACTAAACAACAAGGCCTGACTACTCAACCAGTTTTGAATTTACTTTAATGCACTATCATCTAGTCCACATATTTCCATCTCTTCCAGAAAAATAGCATGAGAGACTTTGTCACAAGCAGTCCTAAAATATAGGCAAGTTTTAACTGCAGCATTCCTCTAGTGTAGATTTGAAGTAGATCAGAGGAATCAAACAAACTTCCCACAACCCTTCTGAGTGCAGTTTGAACCAGATTAAAATGTAACTGAGAAATATTTAACCAAATAAATAAAAATACAATAAAGATAATATCCTATTTTATATCTAAGTCAATAGGTGGGCCATGGGGATCATTACAATTTAGTGGCTCCTATTTCTATTTGATTTTGACACCACTGAAAAAAGATCATAATCAGCTATTTACATAGCTGATAAGGACCTATATAAATACCCTCTCATAGCACTATTCCTTGGATGACAAAGGATAAGGTTGAATGGTTGCTTAATTTATGTACTAAAATTTACCACAAGACAAAAAATATTTCCAGGATGCACAATTGAATTAATATGGTTGCTTCCTCCACTAATGGAGTTTACAATTCCTTCATACTTTATTATGAAGTTTTTATGAATTGCTCTAACTGAAAAAAAAATAATAATAATTCATCCTCTGGTGACCTGGATACAGATCTCTATGAACTTCACAAGGCTGGTGGGCCAATGACAGGTCTATCAGCTGTCCAGTATTCAAACCCTTTTAATCTGATGGCACCTACGGTCTTCAAGAACCCAGAATCACTCAG
The DNA here is from genome assembly GCF_900497805.2 of Vombatus ursinus. Lineage (NCBI taxonomy): Eukaryota > Metazoa > Chordata > Mammalia > Diprotodontia > Vombatidae > Vombatus > Vombatus ursinus. The sequence continues at coordinate 32,077,763 of NW_020954608.1, read as the reverse complement.
ATCCCGATCCCATGGTGAGACATCAAAGGAGTATGCTAATAGAGTAAGCAATTAAAAAAAAAAAGACCTTGACTTTTGTGGGACATTTTAGTTTCAAAGTGAATGCCTAGAGTATCTCTTTGAGATATGTTACCACTTTAGAGATGAGGAAACTGAGGAAAAATGAGACTAAGTGAATTGTTCATCTCCCCACAGCTGTCAAGTACTACAGATAAGACTTAGAACTGGGTCTCCCAATCTCCAGGTCCATTTCCTTTTCTAACCAGACCACAAGATAGATATGTTAGATTTATTCCATCACACAGATGAATAACGTGAATTAAGAAATAGAAAAGTGACTTCTGAAGAGTCACAGCATAGTGATTAGTGTTCAAGGATGTCTGCCTCTCAATCTATTCCTGGATAACTAAAATAGCCAGACCACAGACTAGTAGATTCAACATTTTGGCTTTTCCCCATGTCCACATAAATCAGATCAGATTATCCAACTGGCAATCAGGTCATCGATAACATTAAAACCCTGAAAATCACTCTGCTAGAGTTAGCTTGGCCAAGTTGTGTCAATCTGACTTGCAACTAGACTGAACCACTTTACCATTTACTTCCCAGGATCCCCTATCCCTATATTTTGTGGTAGTATTGGTCCTCTAAGAAAGAGAAAGATCACTGAGTATCTTCCTTAACATAGTATGTTTTAGGAAAGCGCAAAACATTGTGGTTTAATACAGATCTGAAATGAAATTGAAATAATAATAGACTATTTAACTGGTAAATTATAATGGAGACATTAAAAAATAACATATTATATCCACATTTATGCCAAATTAATCCATCATGATTAAAGGTCTTATAATGAATACCTAATGAATTAGTAATGATTGGCCTTTATGCATAACCCTTTAAATTATACAGGAGTATGTTTGTAGCAAATAGTCCAAGATAAGAATGAGAGACTAGAGTAAGTTCTCATTGGAATAAAATGGTTCTAAACCTTTATTTGTAGTTGTTAGGGCCTCTGTTTTGTTTGCCCACTCCTTAGTGCTTGTCTTTTTCCTTTGTACTAAGTAACAATGATGACTAATAGCTTATTAATAAGAGGGTATTCTCACTGATAAGAATGACTGTAGGGAAACACAATTTCTATGGGGGAAAGAAGTCTCTTCTTATCCTCCATATGCTCTATTTTTTCCTCTTTTTTAGAGCTCTACTTTGAATAATTTGATTTCTCAATTAAACAGAAATCTTAGGGTTTTCTTTATCACAATTTTTTTAGTTTACTGAGTACATGTTTAGTATATTGGTGTACTTCCTGTAGCCTAATATAATAAGTTGACCTGGTAGTTATGATAGGAAAAAAATAATGTGTTTCCCTATCTAATAACAAGAGAGGCAGCATGATGGAGTGGTTAGAGAGCTGAACTCTTAAGACCTGGGTACAAGTCCTCCTTCTGACACATACTGGATGTATGACTCCTGGGCATGTCATTTAACCTTCTAGTGCCATAGTTTTTCTAAGTCTATAAATTACAGAGATGACACAGATCTGCAATGAAAAATGTTGTTGTCTGCATACATAAAATCACAAGTTCAATTTCTGACCCCCCCAAATAATAATTACTCACTTTATTTAGTATTTTAAGGTTGTTATGAAGCTCTACGAGGTAAGTAATGTAAAAATCACTTCTCTGAATGTATATATGAGGAAAAGGTAGACTCAGAAGATTTAAATAATTTTTATATGGTCACAAAAAATAATAAGTATTAGAGCTAGGTTTTGAACCCATATGTTTTGCCACACTCAGTATTCTTTTCAGTACACCATACTGCTTTATGCAAAGTACTCCAGATCAATATTATTAACATAAACATATAGTGTAGGGGGCCATGCTTTACCTCTAAATTTAAAAAATGTTTGGAAATAGGTGGCACTGAAATTTGGACTCATGTCAATACTTCAATTGAGCTATGATCTCATATTACATTTCTCTGATAACAGCCTTTCCATTGCCTCTTTTGAAAAAAAAAACTTTTCATTTGGTAACCCATTACCACCAACTCATACCACCAGGCATCCCTTTGGTATGACCGACAACTATAGTATTTCATGACTTGCACACATAACATCACCGTAAGAATGGTAATGAAAAAAATGGCCTTTGATTCAAGGAAAAATTCTGGGTCATTAAAATCCTTGAACAATTCCCCAAAAGGCAGTCTAGCCTGTACTCTTCCTATTCGACTCTGAACCCAATTCATTTTCCATCCACAGTGTCTAAGATATCAATTCTATAGGTTGTTCATCCAACTGTATGTCATAATCTAGATTAAGTATTCTCCATCCTCTTGCTTTTTATAGAATGGATATTTAGGAACAACTCTTTTGAATGATCACAGATTTCCTTTAGGAAGCTGAGAAATTCTCCAGGATTTTGTTATACTTGGTGCAATGTTATCCACAAATAGGAGCCTGTGAGGAAGCTCACCATCTATAAGGAGTCCTTCTTCCATCTGGACTCTGCACTGGACACCCTTTGTAATGGTGGCAAACATTTCTAACAACCATAAATCTCCCTGTTTTATGACTCACGTGTTACTATTTTAAAGAATGGATAACTAGACTAGAAACAATGCTAACAACAGTCTGTCCTAAATTAACTAATCTAACTTATTTTTGGAGGTCAGGGACCACGTCAAAACTCTTATAACAGTAATTCCCCCAACTTTCTTATATAGAGTACATGTATATAATTTCCCTGTAACTTAGAGATCACTTTTGGTGCATGGGAGAGGAAGAAGGAAATGAAAGGACTATAAAATAGTGAGGGAAAAATCACTGACTATTCTTACCTCCCAAATTTGTGAATTTCACCAAATCACTTGTGGGGATGAGAAAGGACTTGAGACAGAGATCCATTGGCAATTGCTCCAGAGAACAGTTACACAAAATTTGTTATTTATTTTATTGACGTCTTTTATTTTTACATCATCTTCATTTTCAATGTCTCTCCTCCTCTATTAGAGACCTTTCCCTTACAATAAGGAATATAAAAGAAAGGGGTGGAGGAGCAGTTCAACAAAACTAACCAACCCATCAGCTTGAGTCTGAAAGTATATGCCATATCCCAAAACTATAGTCTTCAAGCTTTGCAAGGAAGAGAGGGAAATGCATTTTCTTTTGTTTTTCTTCCTGGCCAAATTTGATTATTATATGATTTCAACATCTGGTATATTCTGGGCACTAGGGGATACCAAGGCAAAAATGAAATTGTCCCTACCCTCAAGAAGCTTACAATCTATGAGGTTTAGGTCTACTAAAATAGTTTCAAATTTTAAGGAAATTAGCTCTTATGCAAAGTAGCTGGACCCAAGTTTTAGTGGCTGGTCAACAACCAGCATCAATGCTCTGCTTTCATGAAGTGAATCATTTGCTGTCTAGTTTCTAATAGAAATGAAATTATTATTAAATAAATGTAATTTCTTCTATATAGTGTCTTTAGCGAACAAAAGCTTAGACTGGTCAGAGTTAAGAAAATACAACTGAATATGCCTTCTCCAAAGCAACTCTTCCTAGTCAAGGTTATATGAAAAGCAACTTATTTAGTTTCCTGGCTTCTTTGTGAGAACAAGTGAATGCCCATAGATCTATCAATCCATTGCCTTTCACTAACATTGAAATCTATTCACCATATTTTATTCAGTGTGTTTCAGAAACCTCATCCAGACACATTAAATAGATGCAAAATTGTCTTGCACAGAAATTGTACTTGTTTGCATAGCATATCCATACTAAAATATGAGGTTTCCAACAGTGCCTACACTAGAAATAGTTTTGAATTCATTCCATTCTTTTTTGCTCTTGCTTGTCAGTAGTTTTAGGATGATTATCTTCGCTCAAGGTATTCTTTTAAAATAAGCTGACTGGCCCACATCGCTGTAACTATGGGTGCTGCTGGACAGTGTTTCTATCTCATGATTACCTCAACCAAGCTCAGTGAGACACCACATTGTGCCCAAGCACTTATGTTGATTTCTTTACATTGTGGAAGTAGCGATCCTTAATTTCTTTTGTAAAATGAAGTTTTCTCCCATAACTGCAAAATGAGGCCTACTTCGACTTTGCCTAGACTCAAACTGGTTTGTTTGGACACTTGTACTGAATCGACAGATCAATTTTGTTTTAACCAACCAATCCCTTTCGTCAAAATGGTCAAACAAAGTGTGCATGTGTACATAACCTCATAAGGCAGGTAAGTAGCATAGTGGATAGGCAGGCAGCAACAAGCTGCCTCTGCTTTGTTGACAGATAAAGAAAATGAGGCCAGGACAGGTGAAGTCATTTGGCCCAAGGGCTAGAATTAGAAACCAGGTTGAACTCAGCTCTTGGATTACAAATCCTCTCCTCTTTTGTTCTGCATCATGCCAAACAAATCCATTCTATGTCCATCCCATGTTTCTTTGTGGCTCTTTTCTCTGAGAATATTTCTTTCTAGCTCTCCCCTTCTAATTTCTCCTTAAGAATACCAATGCTAATAGGTGGAAGCTTAGGTTATAATAATCAAATAGCATTAATAAATACCTAATAATAATAATAACTGAAAATAGATCTCCTCAACTTTGTGTGTTTTAGCACTCTCTTTTCCCAATCCCCAAATTATTCTGCATTTTTCTTTGAATTTAAAAAAAAATATTTATTCATTTGCATTACATACAAGTTCTGTTCCTGCCAAGAGAATGTAAACCATTTGTACACAATGCACACTTATGTATATATCATTTCATTTATAACATTTGGCACATCACTATACCAAGGTAATACAGTGGGTATAGGAAGCACAGTGCAATAGAATTATAACATCTTCAAAGTACCTTACAACTCTAAATTTGAAATCCTATGAAATATAGGAGTAAGTAGGCTGAACACCCCCTTGCACAATGAAAGTATGTTTTAGTTCTGCATATGATTTGTCTTCATAAACATCTAAGTAGTGTGGTGGATAGAGTGCTGGACCTGGAATCAAGAAGACTGAAGTTGAAATAATGCCTCAGACACCTACTAGCCATGTGACCCTGAGCAAGACACTTAACCTCTCTGCCTCATTTTCCTCAACTATAAAATAGGGATAATAATAGCACCTACCTCTCAGAGTTGTTGGAGAATAAAAGGGGATGATACTTGCAAAATGCTTTGTAAACCTTCATGCTATATAAATTATTTTTATTATTCATACTCTGCCTCAGTATTCAGAGGGTTTTTCTTCATGTAGAAAACAGTCACATAAAGGGTGCTATGATTCTGGACTACAGAAACTCAAGATCTGTCAGACATTGATAGTTCTCTTGCTAGAATAATTGTATGTGGTCCCTATGATAGCAGAGCAGCATTGAGTTACAAGCCTCCTTACATCTCCTATCCCTGAGAACAAGACTATAAGCTGCAGATAACTAGATATTTTGGTGAAAGTTGCCATCAGTAGAATTAGAAAGAGTATATTCTTCTTATTCTAAGACATTGGGCTTTCCCTGGAGACCTAAAGTGTTCACAGATCACAAGATACTTACATGTTCTCATATTATTTTTTGAAAACATTTTTATGGTAATGCCTATTTTACAATTGGAAAGTGAAATCCCAGAGAGGCCAGCTGACTTGCTCAATATGCATAGTACAGTAGGAAATAGACTGGATTTGAAGTCAAAGTACCCAGATTCAGCTCTCATCTGTTATTTAGATTATAAATTTAGAATTTGAAGAGACCTTGCAAGGTCAAATCTCCTCATTTTACAGATGAGAACACTGAGGCCAAGAAGGTTAAATGACTTATCTAAAGCTACACAGGTAAGAGACTGTAAGAAAGATGAGCCTGGATTCAAACTCAGGCCCATGATTCCTGAGACTGATTCTTTCTACTCCACTACACTGCTTCTCTCATGTGACTTATTAACTAGGTGACTTGGAAAGAAATTTAAACTCTCTGTGCCTCAGTTTCTCATTGGGAAAATGAAAAGGTTAGCTTAGGCAGCCTCCAAAACACACCTTCTAATACTAAATCTTTTCATCTTAAGTTTACAGAATAAGCAACAGGCCTAAGATTTGCTCTTACGTCCCCTTCTCCCTCAAGACAGATGCTTAATCTATAACCTGCTAGTCCCAACCCCATTATTCCATACTTAAACTGTGGTTATTATACTCACCAAATCTATCAATAAGTATTTATTGAATGATAATATGTGTCCAGCAGTTTGCTAAGTTCTTGGTGTGCTATAAAATAAGCATATGTCACAGGCCCTGTCCTCAAGAAGTTACAGTCTACTCATCACAATAACCAGGAAAGTATCTATCAACACAGCTTTAGCTAGCAATTTCATGCCTAGGGCAAATAGATAAAAAGAAAAAAAAAAAGGCACCTGGAGCAAACAGTACTAAAAGCATCCAGAAACTAACCAAGGGGAGATGAGTATACTATCCTCTAAATCTAGTGCTCTGGAAGAAAGTTCTGATCACTCTGACCTGGTTGTGGCTTCCTCTATTCAGCAATTAGCATATAGTTAAATGACCACACTTTGGAACTGACATATAAGCTGCCAATATCTGAAGAGCTGAAGAAGAAATTCAAGGACCAATGAGCATCTACACAGTTTGTGAACAGTTGCCCATGATTCTATCAGAGCTGTTGGTGGGGAAAGGGGACCTTTCCCATTCAAAATCCTATCACGTAAAGCTTTTTCCACATGAGTAATTGAATCTGGCTGCTCTTTATCTCTACTAAAGATAAATTTATACTCAGATTTGCAGATCTGTACTTCTAAATGAGTTAGTATTAGGGAGCTCACGTTTGGAACCTTCAAGCCAAGGGACTCCACCCCTGCAGCATCAGCGGCTGTACTATCACCACCAGTTAGCTTCCATTTCCTCTGTGTTTGAGAGTGAGTGTATTTCCTTCTAGGTTAGCATCCTGATACCCAGCTCAGGGTGAGCAAGTTTTACCTTGTGATCCTGGCAGAGCAAAATTTCATCCCAGGTTTCTGCTTCTCTTTGAAGGGGCAAAAGAGTACAGAGGTAAATTAAGTTGCTCAAGTAACCAGGAGTTGGCAGACATGAATGTGTATGCATCTTCAGCCTATTCTGAATAGCCTTATGTTTAAGAATACAGTTCTAAGGCACCAATTGGATTGTGTAGTAGAAAGGACAATGGGGGAATATATGGGTCCCTCATGGTCTCTGGAACTGTCCAATTCATACAATACTGATGTGGAATAGAAAGAAGGGACATTGCCAATGCTCTCCCCAGGTTGTGCCAGGATGCTCAACCTCTATTCTCATCTATAGTATGGTGATCGTGGCAGTGGGACCTCTAGAAAAGGCAATCAGGTATTCATATGGTATCCCTCCAAACCAGATGATGCCTAGAAGGAGCTACATCACTTGACTCTGCACTCCTTGGGAACATGCATCCTCATCTTCACCCCTTTCCACCCTGCTGTATGTCTTCTTCTTTCCTCCATGTCTTGTTCTGAGAACTAGATTCAAATTAAATACCTTTGGCTCTGGAAATGCTGTGTCAATTGATGGTTCTATTTTTCCACTCACCATCTTTATGACTTCCCAAATCATAATTTTCTTCCTAGACTACCACTACCATGTATATATGTGTATGTGTATGTATGTATATATAAACATATATTGTGTGTGTATATATGTATATATGCACATATGTATGTGTATATGTATACATACATATACATATATACATATGCCTATACACACATACATACATACGCACATAGTCTCCTCTATTATCATGTAAGAATGGGCTGGTAGTCTCATTCCCAGTATTCAGCCCAGTGTTTTCTATATTCATTCACTCATGTCTGGATCTGTACCATTTGTCAGGATCTATACCATTCCAGGTCCAGGAGAGAGTAATCATCCAAGAGGGGATATGAACAGTGAAGACATGTCCTGTAGACTCAGGCCGTGAGCCATGTTTCCAGTCTACCCCTTCGAGCTCAATTCCTCATCATTAGGAAGACTGGCCAGTATGGGACATTTTCATGACATTCCTTTTTGCAAATACTTTCTAAATCAAATGAGATGATGTATGGAAAGTATTATACAAATGTTTCATAGCATCATCATCATCAACATTATCACTATTGTAATTCTTATGAATTTTATTCTTTTCATCTTTTTTAGGTATTTGAGAATAAAATAGTCCTGATTTAGGTCACTATCCCTCTATTATTCTTTTATATTTAAGATTCTTAATTTCAAAATGGTTTCTTTGCTATATTTGCTTTATTTGTACAAAAACTTTTTTTTAATTTGATGCAATCAAAATTATATATTTTACACTTCATTCTGCTCTCTGTCTCTTTTTTATTCATAAATTGTTCACCTATCCATAAGTCTGATAAGTAATATGTTCCATATTCTTCAGATTTTCTTGTAATATCTCTCTTTATATCTAGGCCATGTATCCATTTTGACCTTATCATGGTAAATGGTGTAAGATATTGGCACAAAAATATTGTTTTAAGAACAAATTTGAGCAAATAAGTAATATTGATTATTATAAATACCCAAATTAACTACAAAGGACATAAGGAGGAAGACACAATCTGCATCCAGGGAAAGAACTGGTAAATAGATGTGTAGAATGATTTTACATGTATGTACATTTGTGTCCAATGATAATCATCTCCGGAGTGGGAGAGGAGGGAAAAAAATGGAACAAAAAGAAATTTACACACACCTTTTATATTTAAAAGGAATAGCAAGTTATACATAATAGATTTGTAGTTTCAAGTACAATAATCTTTTTATTATACTGTTATAGAAATACTTTTTTATTTCATAAATTAAAAATATAATAAATAATTTTTAAAATGGCCTCTTTGCTAAGGATCCATAGGGAAAAACAGGCTGCTGAAATAGATAATCATAATGGGAGTTTTTTAAGTTACGTGGAAAATGCCAGGCACCAAAACTTAATAAATATTCCCTGAATCTCAACTGAAAGTAAGTATCATAATCTATTAGACAGTTGCTCTGATGAGAGCCTTCTGTTTGCTTTTTTCTTTCCTTCATTTTATAAAATTCAAATATTCTAGCAAAATAGCTATACACAGTCATTTCCCAGGCCATTACTTAGATTAACACTGAATTACAATCCCTAGAGTAGTATTCTTTTTTTGGAAAATATTTAGTTTCAACTGGATCAGTGCAGAAGGTTAGCGTATCTCACCGCTAACACTACCTGGGTGATCTCGGGTCTGTCACAACCTCCTGGGCCTCAGTATCCTCATCTACAGAATGAGGGAGTTTGGATGAGATGATCTCCAAGGCTCCTACTAGAGCTAGAATGATGATCTTATGATCTATTTGGCACCCTGTGTTCAACAAGAGCTCTTTTGACCCAGAAGGGTTGTCACTTCCATATTTACTTCCTAAAGAGCCCTAGACAAAAGCATTTTTCAGAACTCTGGAAGGACCAGTAACCAGTGGTGCCAGTTAATGTGAAATATGCTTCCACGTAGCACAGCATAACTCTTATTTAGAGTCATAAATTAAACGGGCCATTAAAAAAAAAATCAGTTGTAGGAATCCAGGGATGACAGTCCTCCTAGAACATAGCAGGGCATTTTGTCTCTGAGCTCCATGGCCCTAGGCCTCTAACAGGTTCCAATTTCAGGAACACAAACCTAACAATGTATTCTTTTTCAACGATGTCCTCCTAAACTACTTCTTCCTTCTTTGTCATACTATAAACATAAATAGGATGGAAGAAAGCCAGAAAAGATGTGAAACTAACCTAAACCAAAAAACAAGGCAACTTTAGTTCTCCCTTTAGTTACCCAATATGGCAGCTGAAAGTAGTATACTCAGAAAGACATGGCACTAAATGGCCATCAGCCCAGGGCAAGTAATAATTTATGATGAGCATGTAGTATGGTGAGCATGCCAGCTTGCTTTATTTAACTACTATTAACTTCACAGGAGGAGGTTGGTCTGGAAAAAAAAAAAACATTTGGAACTTGCAAATATTTGGTGCTTGTTCAGTTTTCATGATGCAAGAATGAAGAGTCTAAGCAAGCAATACCACTAATGTACCATAAGGCAAAAGGAAACATTAGTGGTATTAGTGGTGTTGCTTGCTTAGACTCCTCATATAATATGGCTTTTTTATGGTATAGAATTAAGGAATTTAGACAAGTATTTGTAAAGCAATTTGAGTTAATTCTTTCAGCCAACCAGGTGACACAGTGGATAGAGAACTTGTATTCAGGAAGATGTTCAGTCATTTTTCAGTTGCCTCTGGTTCTTTGTGACCCCATTTGGGTTTGGTTTTTTTTTTTGGCAGAGATACTGGAGTAGCTTGCCATTTCCTTCTCCAGCTTGTTTTTCAGATAAGGAAACTGAGGCAAACAAGGTTAAGTGACATGCCCAGGGTTACACAGCTAGTAAGTGTCTGAGGCCAGATTTGAATTCAAGAAAATGAGTCTTCCTGTTTCCACTCCTATCCCCCCTGAGCCACCTAGTTGCCCCTGGATTCAGGAAGACCTAGTTCAAATCCTGCCTCAGATATTTACTATTTTTGTGACCCTGAGCAAGTCACTTAACTGCTGTTTACCTCGGTTTTCTCATTTGTAAAGTGAAGAGGTTGGATTTGGTAGCCTCTAAGGTTCCTTCTAGCTATAAATCTATGATCCTGTGAATGTGCATTAAGGATATGCTAATATTCTGTATAGGAAGGCAAGATAAATATACAAATAACACAAATAACACAGTATATTGTAAGTTGCCATTAAGTGCAAGCATTTGCTTTGAGAATTCAGAAGCTTGGAGAGGACACGCCAGTCTAAGAGGATTGAGGAGACGTTTAATGGAAGAAACAGCATTTGAGCTAGGTTTTGAAGAATGAGTAGTTTGGAAAAAGTATAGATGGAAGAGAGGACAAGAGTAGCTTTCCATAAAGAGGAACAGAGATAGCAAATGTGGGAAAGTGAAAGGGCGTGTTCAGGAGTATCAATAATCAAATTTGGCTAGGGTGGAGGGCACATGTAGGGTAGTATAAGATATCAGTCCACAGAATTGAGTTGGGACTAGATCACAGAGGGATTTTTCAGACAACTAAGAAGGTTAGGCTTCACTTCTAGAAGACAATGGAGAAAGTTAAAATGATCAAGCAAGGGAATGGAATGATTAACATTGTACTTTATGAGTGTATTCGGTCACTTTTAAGAGAGTATTTTCAGTAGAGTGGCAGTGGAAAAAAAACAGTTGTAAGAGTTAAGAGTGAATGAGTGAGTGTTCAGGAAGTAGAAATTGGGAGTAGAAACTATTCTTAGGAGAAAGGCACTAAATAATACAAGTACTTCAAGTTGACTATTTGATCTAGCTTTTTCCTTCTCTGAACCCATGAGCAATGATTTTTGTTTGACTATTTTGTGCAGTGCCAAGTTCCACAGGGGAATGCTCCTGGATGATACCATGTAATATGAAGCTGTATAACTGGAAGAATTAAGTTCATGAAAAATTAGGTTGCAAGAAAGATTTCAGAGTCTTCTTTTCTTAATTAATGAGAGTTTAAAAAAATACTAAAATTGGTAGAAACAGAACTAAAGATGGCCTGACTTCAACTATATTTAAAAAGAAGAAAAAAAAGAGGAAAATAGGGTCGAAGGTCTGGTCACAAAACTTTGGGCAAGCCTGGAAGGGGACAAAGAATAAAAGCTTCTTCCTTGTTGTTTATTATTTTTAGTTTATTTGGTTCTGTCTCATTAAAGACTGAGGGTTGGCAGTTGGCAGGGGAGACTCTGTCCCTTGTTTTGTATATGCACTTAATTTAGTTCATGATTTTTAAATTTATAGTTTAGAAAAAAGTAATAGTGTAATAGAATTAATACTTTAAGGATCTGTAATTTCCTTGATGAGGGTACTCCCTTTACACCAATACTAACCTCTTTGTGACTTAATAGGTAATCATTGGGTTGCCTTAGTTATAACATTTATCACTGTATGGGTACCCTGCTGATGACTCTCTCTCATGTTAACTAAGCACGTCTTCAGATGACAAGAATGCAACCCATTGTTAGGCCCACACCTGATATCTTTCTAGCTTGATAGGACCTAATAGAGCTAATGCTCCTCTGACATAGATCATAGCTGTTTCTCAAACCTTTAAACAGCAAGCACAAACTCTAAATGGCAATGTTCTGGGTAGGGGAAATATAATCTGCAATTAAAATGTATGGCATTGGTATTATTTTGTACATAGAAATCTTTTTCCTTTAATCTCTTTGGACAGTTACAGACCCATCACTTGACTTCTTTAAGATTCATATTCTTCATCTGCAAAATGAGAAGACTGGTGTCTATAATCTATCTTTTTCAATAATGAAATTCTATGATATCACATTTTACCTACTTGGTTTAATAGTTATAGTTCTTACAACAGCAGAATGTGAAATGTAAATCTCCCCGTTTCAGTAGCAAAATATCAAGATGTTCAAATGCAAGGTGTGGAGGATTTTGGTCTTCACTTGAATTTCAGATTTTATTGCATAATTTGGATGACTTGGTTAGAAGGAAAAAAAATAATTGAGCTCACCTACATCACCTACTTTTTCTGTTGTATTAAGCGGTCTTGCATTTTCAGAATGTTGGGCAGGGTGGTGGTGGGGGGTGAAAACAATTCTAATTTACATCAGATGAGGACTTCTGTCTTAAGACTTAGTAAATGGGGATGGGGGAAGGGCAAGTTGTGCTTGACAAATAGAAGCCAGCCAACCCTCTCATGGATGAAAGTCCTACAACTGCTGACTTTAAAGGTCTCATATCCTCTAACAGAATAACTACTGAAGAAATAGGAAAGGATTCAGAAGGTGTTTCCAGGATGTAGCTGCCTCTGACTTTGTGACAGGGTCATTATTTCTAATTATTGGTGTTCTCTATGCCTAAGACCTCGTGTAGTTCTCCACACAATTCCAATGATAAGAATTGGTCTTATAGATACTACTTACCTTTGTTTGTTCAGCCAAAAGTTTACCTGCTCTTCATTCATTCATGAAACACCTATTGATATACATACTACTAAATATAAGGCACTGTATTCCACTCTGTCCACTGTCCCTGCAGAAAAAAGTATAAAAAAAAAAAGAAGTAACTTAATCTAGATAATTTTCAGTTAAGAGCCCTACCTAGTATACTAGTAAATATTTTACAACCAGCTCTCCAAAACTAAACCCCAAAAATTGTACACACAATACACATTTAAGTTTAATCTGCATTATGAATATTTTCTCCATCACTTTGTTAAGTCTAGACAGTGAACAAAACTATATAATTCAAGCTTTGATTTGTAGCATTTGCCAATTTCCAAGATATAAATACTTAGATTGAAAATTTAACAATCATGATTGTTTTAATCTGGCTACTCTATTCTTCCCTAACTTGGTAATTAAATAATCAGACGATCTGGGTTCAAACAGCACCTCTGATATTTACTAACTTGTGTGACTTTGGGTAAATCACTTAACCTCCCCTGGTTGCAGAAACCATCCAACTCTAGCTTTGTATTCCTAAGACCTTGTAATACATCATTCCTGTGCAACGCTGGGCAATGCTTCACAATTAAGGTTTGGTCTTGAAGAGGTGAATTGTAGACTCCATGACTTAGTGTACAAGACCATAGTTTTCTTTCTTTCTTTTTAATATAATAACTTTGTATTTGACAAGTGCAAACACTCAAAGACTTTGGAATAAGAACTCATCATTTGGTAAAAATTGTTGAGGCCAGATTTGAATTTAGGTCTTCCTGACTCCAAGTCCAATGCTCCATTCACTGTATCACCTAGCTACCTCATGGGAAAGGCATTTGCTTCTCACAAAATAAACACAAAAGATACACCATGCACATTGACAAGACTTAAATAATAATCACTATAATTTACAACTACTGACCACAGTTTTCAATTCACAATTGCAGCATCAACTATTTTGTTTCTTCATTTCAGTTACTGTTTTCTAAAGGGTTTGAGGATTATTTGTTTGTTTGGCTGTTGGTTTGTTTTGCTTTTTGAGGGGACAATATATGTATTTTTTCCCTCATACTAGTTGAGTCATCTTAGGCAGGTCACTTTATGTCTCGGGGCCTTATTTTCCTCATCTGTTAAAATGAGTGGCCTGAGCTTCATTGGTACTTGTGTAGTGAAATTCTTAAATTTCTGGGATTTTCTATAATCAGCATAGCATTCAACAAGGATCTATTTGTCCCCCAGTAGCTTAGTTGTAGGTACATCATAGCATCAGAATTCAAAAAGCCATAAAGCTGCTTTTAACCACATCTGTAACTAACCTCCAGAATTGCACTCAACAAGGAAAATGGAAATTTAGAGGAGCAGAATGACAACCAGACAGGCACTAGTCCAGTCACCATAATACAATAAGATTGTTTTCCCTGCCCAGCACAATGTGCAAGTTAAAAGCCCCTTTCCCTCTATTGGGAAGGAAAAGATAGAAGTCATTTGGCTATGTGCATCATATGCTTTGCAGGTCCTGATTCCACAGTTGCCAAGATGAAAGAGAATAAGTATCTATTTCATCTTCCCAAATCAATCCCTGTCCCTGTCATGACAATATTTTAGCATATGTTGCAAGAAACACACTACAATCCTGGATTTCATCTTTGGGCAAATTTATACTCAGTATAATGAGATGTTATAAATAAAATAAGCTGTGGGAAATTAATCAATTCTGCAACTGGCCTCAGCTCAGCCTTCTTACAGGGATGACCCTTGGAGTTCCAAGAAGCCAGTAGGGAGGAAGTCATAATATTAAGAATTTAGCCCCTAGAGATTGAAGAGGTTATACATGTACAGCACAAGGGAAATGATATGCCTTGGCCTTGTTTATGCTGCTACCTACGGATTAGAGTAAAGGAAGTTTAATAAAATAAATGACTTCCTAGTTTTCTTTGGAGAAATCATAGCACACTCTGGGAGGTAGGGTAAATGAGGAGAGGACATGCTTTTGGTGTGAACTTCTGAAAGAAACTAACCCCAACCCTTTCCAATTAGAGTGGTAGCTTGGATTAGGTAAGGCAATATTAAAGGCCAAAAACCCATTAGATATGGAGAAAGAACATGTGGATTTGAATTTTGATTTTATTTGACAATGGGCATATCTTTAAAATTCTGAGTCTCAGTTTTCTCATCTTACATTTGGCTTCTTTGGCCTTCAGCTTACATATTTTTTGAGTGGCCAACAGCAGCAGACCAGAGATCCCTGCAATAAAAAATTAACCCAAACCAGACCTTCCCTATGAATAGCACCTAAGTCTGAGACTGGTCTGAACTGGAAATCACAGGAAAGGTTTGTGCTGCCTCACCATGAGCAATGAAAAATTCATGCACCTTGAAACAGGCAGCCAAATTGTCCCTTCTGCCTGCAAGCAGATAAGCCTGGCCCGGTGTACAGTCGTCTCTAGCAGGAGAAAGGAAATTCACTGACCCCACTGAGCAACTTGCGATAGGACTTCAACATTAAAATACCAGATGGATTGAAAGTGACAGACCTAATAAGCAACTTCCAGAATCTGCATGAAACCTAATTGCAGAAAATCCTCGGTGCAGCTGCTTCTATTTGCCTCTCCAAATCCTTAAGCCAAACAACCTAGATCAGACAACCTCAGCATGCTCTTGCACTTCTCAAATCATCTTTAATGTTTGGTTAGATTTTTCTACCAGCCAGGCTTCTAGGAAATCATTCAGAAAAGATTCTCATTTCTCATTAGGGAAAAAAAAAGGAGATAAAGGAAGTAGATATTAGTTGGCATTTGGGGTTAACCTTTTTTTTTTAATTTGTTTCAAAATTTCCTTCCCCTCCCCAGAATTTGTTAAAGAGTGAAAGCTCATCTTCTATTAATGACATAATGATAAATGATCTTACTACCCAAACAGATATATAATTAAATAATGAAATTTCTTTTTTCATTAACTAAGTTTGCAGGTTCAAATAGTTATACTTGGGTTGTTTTTTTTTTTTCTGGTTAGGTTTTTTTTTTTTTTGGACTATTTCATTTTCGTGTAATCAGTGAGGAACTTCTAAGAAGAACAAAATTGAAAAAAATGTCACTGGAGAATTGTGTGATACACAAGAGGGGAGGAGGGTGACAGGTGGGTAGCATTAGTATGCTAATGGTGTCCTGCTGATGTCAGGAGAATGTAAGGAAGGCCTCCAGCACACTGGGGGGACTCTTCCTATGTTGAACCAAGGAAAAGATGTAGAAGGAGTAGCACAAGATGATCAGACACGGCTGGACTATGATCTGATTCATGAAATCTAATTTTACAAGGTTACAAATCCCATTGGAGGATTAAGCTTTCAATGGTTAATCCTGAATGTTGACTTTTCTGATAAAATAATTGAAGTACAGAAGAATCAAAGTTAATTTGAGGTAACAGAAGCCAACTGATTGTTTCATACTCCACTGAACAAATTACAGGCCAAGGGCCTGCAATGCCATACCCATACCTCTCTTCCTACAGGACAATGTCTACTCCACTCTTGGTGAGGATCACTGTCACCACTGAGAAATCTTTCCATTTCCTGAAAGAGGGACTTTTTGATCATTCTTTACGCCATCATAGTGGTGATCTTGTCAAAGCTATCAGGGGTTGTTGGAAAACATAGCTGTGCTGCCCCAGTAACTCCTCACCATTTTAGCAGCATCACCAACCAGGATCAGCAGTCAGTCAGTAAGCATTTAGCAAATACTTATTAAGTGCCAGGCACTGTATTAAGTCCTGCAGGAATACAAAGAAAGACAAAAATATGTCCTCTACCTTCAAGGAACCCATTTTCTATAGGGAAGAAAACATGCAAACAACTATGTATGTACAAGTTTTATACAATGTAAATTGTAAGTGGGAGATAATCTCAGAAATGGAATGGGAGGGGAGGAATGTCTTGAAGCAGGTAAGATTTGAGTGAATCTTGAAGGAAAGTAGGGAGTCCAGTAACTGGAGATAAGGAGTGAAGCAAGAGCATTCCAGGCATGAGACACGGCCAATGAAAAGGCACAGAGTCAGGAGATGGGGTATCCTTTGGGAGGAATGTTGAATTGTAGAGTATGTGGACTAGAGGTAAGAAGAATTAAAATGTAGGGAGGAGTCGACTTGTGAAGGGCTTTCAAAACTAAACAAAGTAGTTTATATTAGATGCTAAAAGAAATAGGGAGCTATTGGAGTTTATAGAGTAAGAGGAAGATATGGTTAGTCCTGTTTTAGGAAAATCATTTTGGCAGCTGAGTGCAGGAGGTTGGATTGAAATACCACTGTGAGGAGGTCTTCATTTTCCAACTAGGAAGCAAAGTCACAGAGATCACTGAGAGACAGCATGACATTGTGGATAGCATATCAGACTTGGAATCAGAAAGACCTAGATTTAGCATTCCACCCGTGAATTTTTTCCACTGTGACTATGGGCAAGTCATTTCATTTTTATTGAGTCTTATCTTCCTGAGGAATAAATATAATCTTAGAAGCTACATCACAGAATCATTGCAAAGCCTAAATGAAGTGATCCATATAAAGTGCCTTGCAAACTTTCCAATGTGATATAAATATCAGCTCTTACTATGGTGGTCCCTTATTGATTTGGCCCTGGCCTAATTTCAGTTGTTTTTGCATTCATGTCCCAGCCCAGCAGGGCAAGAATTTTTGCATTACCAGGTGAGGTTTCTGAAAATGTGCTCTCATAACTAAGATTCTGTGGCTTCCCCAGGAAAGACATTATTCTCGCCTTAATAATAATTTCCTTTATTGTTAACTTATTAGACTATTCCTGGTTGTGGCTTCATTTTAGCAATAGGGGATATGATCCCTTTGGATACATATTTCATCCTAATATTCACCTCCTATTCACAAATCTATGAGGGCCTTTAGCCTGAATGAAAATTGTACATCTTTACTGATGGAAAATCATCTGTTAATGCCTGATTCAGGAAGGCAGTGGCTTTTAGCCCCTGGTGCAACTACCTACTGTGAAAATAGGTTTTGATATTTCCTCATGTACAATGTCCTATTTCGATAAGCCAAAGGCATTGAGAAAGAAAAAGGGGGGACTGAAATAGAAAAGTTGGGAAGAGACACAGCCATCATCAAGATTTATACATTTGAACTTGACTTGAATAAATTTACTAATTTTAAGATGACTGGTGATCAAATATTTTCTTTAATTGTTAAGATAACAAGGTAAGCAAAAATAATGTCTACTACACTAGAAACTCCATGAAGACCTTCCTTCTTTATATACCTACCTCTGTAAAGCCTAGAACAGTGCTTTGTCTATAATAAATAGTGCTTACTCAAGGTTTGCTGAGTTGCAGTACTAATATGGCAGTTATCATATTGTCTTAAGTTATAATTATGATTTAATATCATCTCTCAGTAGATAATAACTTCCTAGAGGCAAAGACACTATCATGCTTCATCTAAAGCACCTAGCAGGTGTTCAATCAATATTTGCTAATAGAGATAGGGATTTGACCTGTGATTTCATCAATATATGGAAATCCCCAGTTAGGGGACCCTACCCACCAATGCAGGCTAGCGGCCTCTCTGTAATTTATAGGAATAGAGAGTTCCCTGAGGCATTGAAAGGACTTGTCCAGGGTCACTTAGTCAACTGTTGTCAAGGATTGGATTTGAACCTGGGTTTTCCTGACTTCATTTTTTCAAATGCTTCTAATTTGATGCAACACAGGACAATAAATCAAAAAGTAAATTATCTGATGCCAACACCTTGGGAATTTAGGAAATTGACCAAGCTAACTTAATTTCTCCTTTTGGTCATTTGAATAATTGGGTTTTTTTTAATTACCCTCCCTTCCCCAAAGATGAAATAAATTTTGTGACTCAGTTATGAAGTATAATTGAAACATAATAGAAAGATTTCAAGGTCCTGGGAACTGTATACTTGATGTTCCCACTGTTCTGTACCTCTGTGAGTCATGTACACATGGGAGGGATACAGTAAATAGTCAATTGATGATTGGCAGCATTTTCAAAGGTGGAAATTTGGTCGAGGGACAAGGATTATCATAATTCCCTCTTCATAATAACAGAAAGGGATGATCCCTGGGCTAAAGTATTGTACATTTAATATGAGATATTCTCTCTGAAGAGTCCATCCTGATAAACCTTGGAGAACTCTTAGCTAGATTAATTAATTAAAGACATTTTGGTCTCTGCTGCTTTGGAAATTCCTTCTTTCCTGTTAAATCACTGTAGTCTCTTTAGTTGCTCTTTTAAAGTCCCTTTGGCATCAGAGGTTTGTAATACAAACTATTAGGTTTGGTAGGTAATCAGATAGCGGCTCTGGCTTGTCTCTTTGCTTCGAAAAAAATATCCTCCCAAGACATTTAGCCTATTCTTTCATATGAAGTACCCTGACCCCTTTGAGTTAGGCTCTGGGGATTAATGAGACTGCCTAGAGAGAAAAGACCATCACATGACACATTTTCCAGAGTTCTGTTAAATTCCAAAGGCTACTACTGGTTTAATTTGTGTACTTACCAAGCTCCCTCATCAAACAAGTTATAATAATTCTAATTCCACAAGCATTTATTAAATACATGTTATGTGTCAAACATTGTGCCAGCTACTAGGAATACAATGATGAAAAACTACATACTCCTTGAGTATAGTGTAAGTGGAGCTTATAGTAGAAGTGGTGGAGGAGGGAAGGATACAGGGAGAGCAACATAGACAATTATGATGCAAGGTAGACTATAAAATAGACAGAGAAAAGACTCAAAGTGGCATTTAAAAATTAAGGAAGGCTGGGTGTGTGGAGAGAGACATCTTCAATTAGGGAAGGACCAGATATCTCATGCAGAAGGTGGAACTTGAGCTGTTTCAACACACTTTGAAAATGTAAGTAACATATTCAAAATTGAAACAAAAAAAAAAATCCCGTGTACTTACCCTGAATTATGCAAATAGTTGACATGACCCTGAAGTTACTCTCCTTATTTTCCATTAATGGATAAGTTGTGTTTTTTTTAAGAGTTTTTATCACATATCAACTATTTTTATCATTCATGCAAAAGAAGAGTTTGATTCAGAAGGGTTACCCAAAGACCTAACAAAGGTGGGACCATCAGAGCATTTTCCTAAGGTTGTAAGTTTGAAGAGTACTAACAGCAATGTTTCAGCATTTGTGTCTCTGATCACATCAGTTACTACCTCGGTGGTAATAGCCATGCTATGGATATTGCTTTCACTACCATCTGACTCAGAGCAGCAGCAACAAGGCTCATTTTATAGTATACTTGCTCCCCCTCCAACAGCATAGATACCTCCCAATACCTGGATCATACTTACTTCCCTTTCTGCCCCTCCACCTCCACAATCTTTTGGCCCCATTGAACTTAACTAGCCTTCTCCTTACCCTCACCCCCATTTACCCCATGTGCAAAAATTGCTAGCAATGGTTCTAACTGAAGATTGCTCTTCTACTTCTACTTTTTAACAGAGGAATGAGAATAACTCAGAAACCTCTTTTTAGCCTAGAGTTTCAAAGTCTTATCAGAGTTCTGTGTGTTTAAGGAAGAGAAATATTTGCTTTATTTAATCATCAATACAAGGTCTAAAAAGCTCTATATAGGTTATAAGCCACATAAATCATCAAGAGTAGACCACCTTCCAAAACTTTCCATTAAAAAAAAAATTAGCACTTGCATTCTATCCTTCTACAATCCCTAGTACATTATGTATTGGCCCTGAACTAACAGAACAAGGAATATAAACAAAGTCTGGCTTTACCCTATTGCTAGCATACCTCCCACATACCATCACCCATTTTAAACACCCTAAAGCCATCCATTCCTGATGGTTGAAAATCTGACAGGTTCATTCATATTCTTTGCCAAGCACACACAACCCCAGAGGGCTTTAGAACATCTTATCCCTGGTTCCTCGGGGAATTTATGCAAATGCAAAGTTCTCTACTTCAAAGATTCAGGTCTGATAGGTGTTGCAACTCAGGTTTGAGTAGCAAGAATGGAGAAGTTTGTGTAAAGAAATGAGCCTAGACTGTCACTGCCAGTAGCAAGTATTAAGTCCCAAGCTGTTGTGGACAATCTGAATTTTAAAAACAATTTTGGTTAGATACACTGTTCTTGCTAAGGGTAGCTATTTCCAACTGGCTAATATATTCCTTTTGATAATCAATCAAAAAGGATGTATTGAGTTGGCTACCCTGAGCTTAGCACTTGGAATAATAAAGGGCTAAAGGGAAGATAGAAGAAGCATAAGAAATGATAGGGAAAACTAACTCACAGAATCAACAATGTAACAATATAATAAAATATTGCTTTTTTTTTTAAAAAAGACCCTAAATTTTAAGTGCTATAGGAGTTCCAAAGCGAGGTAAACCAAGAAGTTCTGGGACCGGGTGGTGGGAAGGGAAGAATGGATTCACAAAGGGCAGACTTGAGATGGACCTTGAAAGTCAGGTAGAATTTGGAAAGGGAGAAGGGAAAAGAGATGACATTCTAGGCAAGGGGAACAGTAATAGGAAAGACATACATGTGGGAATGACTACTATCTTTGGGGGACAGTGAAGAGACTAACCTGATTATAATGAAGGTTGTATGATGAGGTAGGTGGAAGTTAGGTAAGTGAGATGGCAAAAAAGAGAAGCTGCCTATTTAACTTTGTTTAAACAGAGTTTGGGAGATCAACAATCATGAATTTTAATGCCAAGAGTAATTAAATGGTTTCTGTTGCATTTGATGCAAGTCATTGAATAGTCCATGCCTCAGTTTCTTCTTCTGTTAAGTGGAAATGACTCTACTGAGAAGAATAGGGCATTGGAAAGAGAGTTTGAATGGTCATCCTATTAAACTTTCTATGGGAGCTTGGGTAAGTTACATCTGTAGCCTCAGTTTTCTCATCTGTAAAATGAGAAGATTCAATTAGGTGCTCACAAAAGGCCCTTAAACCCTAAAATCCTATTGCAGGTAGCTTGCAAAGTATCAGGGTTTTTTTTGGTTTGTTTGTTTTGTTTTGTTTTGTTTTTTTGCAAAGTATTATTAATAAAAATTTAAGGCATCACTCAAAAGAACTGGAACAGGTTATATAAATGTGTAATAGCAACAGGGACCCATTATAATTTTTAGCCTGTGGCTTTTTTTTTAATTTTTTACCTGAAAAGAGAGCAGAATGAACTGTGTAATGTAAAGTTAGTGCAAAAGAAAAGCCAAAGACCATTGTGCCACAGAGATACAGCTCTCTGTTGCCTCGAGGAAAGGTTACCTAGCAATGACTTCTGCTCACATTCTGGAACCATGTTTTCCAGTTTCTCAGAGATAACACATGGCCTCACTGGATCACAGGATTGCATCATATACCACGGCCTCCCATTTGGGCCCTCAATTGGAGCCATTTGATGTTTTTAGTAGCTACACTAAAGGTTTTCTGTTTGAGCTAAAGTCTTTCCACTTCTCCTACTCTACAATTTCTAAGAATGTTTGAGTTGAAAGTTGATACTTTAGGGAAAAATTGGGGAAAAAATAAATTTAGTATCTTAGGATAGTAGCTCTAGAATCGGAGGGGACTACAGAAACCAACTAAACTAGTCCAACCCTCTTGATTTAAAAGGAGGAGACTGAGGGCCAGCTTGTTCAAGGTTATAAAGAGAGTAAACAACAGAGATGGAATTTCACCCCTGGTCTTCTGACACTAGGAACAATGTTCTTTCCACTTGAAAGAATGGAAATATTCAATATTCAATAAGAGCTAGAACACTACTCTTGGAATCAAAAAGATCTGGATTCAAGTCCTTCCTCTCATATGTAGTGCCCCCAGGCAACTTTCTAAGAATTTAAATGACCAGAAAGTTGCTAACTTCCCTTTTTGGAGGGAATTCTCTGATAGGGATGAAAGCACAGGTCTAAATTAGCTTCCAATCTCCATCCCTAGCAACAACCCCAAGTTTTACTGAGGATATAGCTGTGATCATTTTCATTAAAACCTTCCAATCCCAGTTGCCTGTTTGACTAAGCAAGTTTTATCATCTCCGTTCTAAAAAGAGAAAACACTGTCGTTGTTGTCATTGTTCAGTCCTTTCCTTCATGTCTGACTCTTCATGACCCCATGTGGGGTTTTGTTGGCAAAGATACTGGAGTAGCTTGTCATTTCCTTTTCTAGCTTATTTTACAGATGAGGAAACTGAGGCAAACAGGTTTAAGTGACTTGCCTAGGGTCACACAGCTAGTTTCTGAGGTCTGGTTTGAATTCACAAAGATGAGTCTTCATGACTCCAGGCCTGGTATTCTACCCACTGTACCACCTGGTTGCACCAAAAATAACTGTAGAATGACTTAAAAGAGTCACAATTAATCAGACAAAACCCCAAAGTTATTTCTATATAGAATTATTAATATTGCTAACAATAATAGTTGGAGAGAAGATGTTGACCTATATCAGTGGAGGGAGTCTAATTATCTGGTAGTTCCTATGTCTATAGAATCATAGGCCCAGTCCCTATTCTTATCACCAATGGTGAGACAAAGATAACCAGTGGTAACAATAATAGTAATGAAATAAATCCTTCAAGGATTTTTTTTTCCTTTTTAGTAAAGGTCTTTAACCAGAATGACTTCTTATTAAAAATGGGTTTCATTTAATCATTGAAATTTGTCACATTAATAAGATACAAACTTAAAAACACATCTTCATTTCTCATCGGCTGTTGGAATGTTTAGTTCTTCAATCTTGACAACTCTAAATAACCTTGCCGTAAGTATAGGATATCTTTTGCTGGGCCAATGCAAACAGAATAACCCGAAGTTTCATGTAAGTTTATTATTTAACTCTGAATACAATATTAGCTTGTCATTTTGATATTTTTGATAAGAACATATGTGAATTTTGACACCAAGGAAGTTTCCAATATACTTCTGCTATTTTAAAAAAAGCCAAATGTAAAATACATAAATGTGTTTCTAAATTGCTACTGTTTATTTTAAGAAATAAAACATTCATCATCTTAAAATTCTGTACTTCTGTACAGACTGATTGCTGTGTAGTGAGGGTGGGTGAGGGTAGCAGCCAATTACAGTCAATTCTGTAGCACAGATAAACTAACTGCAGCTGGCTTTGGTTCTGTTCCTGCAGAATCCATAGTGGAATTCAGAATTCACTCAACACTGGCTTTTCTCATTTTCCTGGCAATGGAATTGTAGGCTTAATTGCCCTCAAGGGTCCAGTATAAACTACATCCATAGATCTGAACTTACCTTTTCCTCTGATGGAGAGTGATTGAGAAGGAGAAAGAAAATGGCAGAACTTAAATATCTAAATCATAAATAAGGTTAAAATCTGCTTAGAACTGGTGTTTTCTTGTTTTCTTCACTGCAAAAGTTGCCAATAGAGCAAGGCCTCTTGATGACAACAAACCCAATGTAAAGTTGGTGCTCCAGTCATCATAATAGCAACTAGAGTTTCTGCCCGGTCTTGGCTACTCACTCATTTAAAGCCTTTATCAAGACTGTCCTCAGGAGTCTCGTTGGTGTCACTGGAGAAGAAATATCAAGTTCCTGATGCACCCATTATCTTCACAGTGCCAGAGATTAATCATTGTCCTTAAGTCTTTCCCCCTTTAGGCAACTCTTTTATAAAAGCAAGTACTTCAGAGAATGGTAGTATTTTGTATTTTGATTAAATCACAAATACTTTTTCATAGATTAGGTTATGGATACATTTAGAGCAATACTAACAGCTAACAGAAAGAGAGAACAACTATATAATCTCAATTTCTTTACTCTCTTCTATTGGGGATCATACTTCTTAAGCTAGAAAGGGTAGAACAAATGTATTTCAGTGGGGATTTAGTCAAGGATAAGTGTGCACTCATAAGAGAGCAGCTTTTTAAAATCCCTTCAGATCTCCAAGATTGAGGAACCACTTTCAGGGATACTTAAGGAACTATGGAAAATGGGAAAGACGTCAGAAGATTGAATGTGAGCAGATATTGTGCTGATTTGGGGGGAAGAGGAGGGAAAGGCACTATTATTTCAGAAACTTCAGACCCATAAACTTGACATTACTCTGTGACAAAATTCTAAGATAGATTATTAAATAGGTCACTTGTGAGAACTAGAAAAGAGAAGTAACAAACACTATGAAGCCAACATGGGTTCACTAAAAATAAATTATTCCACACTAATTTCATTTCTTTATATGAAAGGGTCACTAGACTTATAGAGGGAATGTCATATGTAATATATTTGATTTCAGAAGAGATTTGACAAAAATCTCTCATGATTTCCAGGTGAGCTATATGATGGAAAAAATATGGGCCTGATAGACTTAGCACCTGAGATCTTTATTTCACCATTCCTAGTGGTCTCAGTCTCTTTCCTGATCAGTTTTAGTTCATGGCATGTAATACAGTCAGGTGAATTCAAAGCTAATTGGTTGGCCAAAGACAAAAAGTAGTGACAAATGGATCAGGATGAGTTTAGATGGGTAAGCCTGTGTAACGAATGGTGTGTTACAATGTTTTGTCCTTGGCCTTGTCCTATTCAACAATTCTGTCAGTGGCTTAGATGAATGGTAAGATAATCATATTCCTAGATGACACAAAGTTAGAAGAGATAATTATCACTCCAAATAACAGAATTAATCTCCAAAATATCTCTATGGGCTGGAATATTAACTGCTGGAATATTAACCCCATTAGATGTCAGGACAAGATTAAATTTAAGTTGGAGAAATATAAAGCCCTACATTTAAGTTCCAAAAAGCCAACTCTACAAGAATGGAGAGGAGAAAAAAGGTTTGGTTATGGCAGAAAGATCCCAGGATTTTAATTAAACTCAAGAGACAAGTCTCCAAGTGAAATCTTAGGCTGCATTTATAAAAATATAACATTTAAGAACAAAGGAGGCAATCATCTTAATACATTCCTTACAGATCAGCCTACAGCTGGAGTATTGTGTTCCATTCTGGCATCATACTAGAAGAAGGACATTGCCAAACTGGAAAGCATACATAGAATATTGACAAAGTGGCTGTGGAGTTTGGAAACCGTGTCATATTCAAAAAAGCTGGATGAATTGGGGATATTTAGCTTGGAAAAGAAGACTTAAAGGGGAAATAAAATCACATAATCTCTGCAGGCAGAAAGGAGATTAGAGACTATGTGCAGGGAATTCTTAAAGAAGAACCCACACTACAGGATACCCAACAAATGGTCCTCCAGCCATTACATGAAGACGTCTAGTGAAGGGGAACATCCTCCATCTCCCAAAGCACCACTTATGATATGGAAGTTTTTCTGTACATCATGGACAAATGTGTCCCTTGGAAATACATGGCCCTCTTGGGCTAGACAGAGCAAATTTAATCCTTCTCCCCCATGAATACAGCTATCATTTATAAACACACACACACACACACACACACACACACACACACACACACGCACACACGCACACTTCCCAAATAGTATTTCATCTAGGCTAAATATGCCTATTTCCATCCATTGATCCTCAACAAGGCATGGTCTCAAGATCTTGTCACCATCTGGGTTTTTCTTCTGTGGGTGATCTGCTACTTTGTCATTGCCCTTCCTAAGTATGTGTTGTCCAGAACTAAATGCAATAGTCTAATAGTGGTTTAAAAGGCCAGAAAAGGTGATAGCTATTGCCTTCCTGGCCCTGGACACTATGCCTTTCTTAGAGAAGGCTAAGATCACATATGCTAATGTCAATTCAGAACATGTCAACTCACTGGGGTATAGGGGGAAGATTACTGGGTTTAGAGGAAGAATACTTTGATTCTAATGTTGGTTATGATATTTATTATCTGTGTGCCCTTGTGCAAATTACTTAACCTCTCTACCTCAGTTTCCTCATCTGTAACACAATTGAACTAGCTGGTCTCTAAGTTCTATCCCATGTCTAAATCCATTGTCTCTATTTGAACTGGCAGCATTAAAAAGGCAAGTGGTGATGGGGTGGGGGGGTTAGGGGAGAGGGAGAAGGGAATAAGCTTTTATATAGCACCTATGTGCTGGGAACTGTACTAAGTACTTTACAAATATTATCTCATTTGATCCTCGCAACAACCCTGTGAGGTAGATGCTGTTATTATTGCCCCCATTTTACAGTTGAGGAAACTGAGGCAAACAGAGGTTAAGTGCCTTACTTAAGGGTCATACAGCTACTTAGACTGAGGCTGTAGTAACACTCAGATCTTCCTGACTCCAGGTCCAGCACTTTGTACAACTATGGTGCCACCGGGCTGCAATCAGAATGTGATCTCATTAAGGCACTAACATGTTGCCCCAAAACCTTTAAGAGATTTTGAAATGATTCCACTATGACTAGCTGTGTCACCTTGGGCAAATCACTTAACCCATTTCAGCCCCAGTTTCCTCTAAAAGAGAGATAATAAAAGAACCTATTTCATAAGGTGGTTGTGAGGATCAAAGGAAATTAAATATGGAAAGCTCTTTGTAAAAATTAAAACACTATCTCAATGTGAGCTATTGTTATTAGCTATTATGGAAGCTTTGTGGGAGAGAACTAGACATTGTCCAGAGATGGCACATAGTCCTTCAGTGGAATTGTGTGGGTAATATACTAGATTTTTTTTTTTGGTAAAATAGTGTTTTCCTTTCTCTGATTGATCCTGTCCCAAATCCAAGGTTTGCATGCTTCTTACATAAGTGCTATGGATTTGCTAGTCTAACTGCGCTTTGCAATAATTAAAAGCATAAGAAGTCATGTCATCATTGCCGCTGTCCAGGGTCAATCTCCAGCTTCACGATTTCTGGGGCTAGCCTCTACCTGTGCTGGAATTGGGGTCAGGGTGCCAGAGTTTGAGTTCTAGCTCCAACACTATTCATGTCCCCTGGACAGATGACAACCTTTCTGTAAAACAGACACCATACATTTAGAGCTGGAAAGGATCTTAGACAGCAATCAAGTTCTCATCTTATAGATGATTAGACTGAGACAAAAAATACTTAAGTGACTGACTAAGGGTTACACAACCAATTCATTTCCAATACAAGATTTGAATTGGTCTTCCTAACTCCAGCACTTGCATACCAACTTGATGAGGTTACATTAATGATCAAATGAAATAATGTAGGCCAAGAGCTTTATAAATCTTAAGTGACTAAATAAACATCAGCCATTATTATTAGTAATAATAATAAGAGCTAGTATGTACATAACACTCTAAAGCTCTTTCTACATATTACCTCATTTGATCCTCACAACAACTCTGGGAGGTAAGGAGTTGCTATTATTATTCCCATTTTATGGATGAAGAAACTGAAGCAGACAAGTTAAGTGAGTTGCCCAGGCTCACACAGCTAGTAAGCATCTAAGGGCCAAATTTGAACTCATATCTTTCTAACTCCAGGTCCAGTATTCACCTCTAGCGGCTATTTTATGATCATTGTTGTTACTGTTCTTGTTTCTTGCTAAAAGACTGGAGTTTCAATGGCAAGTAGTACTTTATCATAATATTTGAAAACTGGCACTTTTTGGGCATGTTGCCACCTGTCTTTAAGATAACATTCAGCTAGTGCATTGATGGATTCTGGAAAGAAAAAAATTTAGATTGCTAATGTGAAAGACAATCACCTACAAAGGGGGAAATCCAGGCAAACTTCCTCCAAAAGGGGAGGAAGGTAGACATTCCAAAGATAAGAAGGAGAAATGCCAGCAAAGGAGACAAAAAATATAGTAATTCATATGAGAACTCAGAAGGCATAATATCATGGAATCCAAGGGGGGGGCACAATTACAAGGAATTATGTTTAACAGGATTAAATATTAAGGTGGGTTTGAGAATATAGCTTGAGAAAAAGGTCACTAGATCTGGCTCCTGAAATAGCTATTAAAGCAATACTACCTTTGCTTCTGGAAAGAGTATAACAACCTCCTGCCGTTCTGAAAATAGTATGACTGCACTCACATTTCCTTGACTCATCAAACCTCACCTTCTTTCTCCATCTGCCACTCCTCTAAAGGTGTTGTCTTCCACTATGAGAATATGAGTTCCTTGAGCACAGGGACTAACTGATTTTTGTATTTGTATCTCTGTTGACTGACTGCAGTATCTAGCACACAGTAGGCACTTGTCAAGATTCTTGTTTGTTTCATCTTCATCTGTTCAATCTTTCATGTGTATGCTTTGGGGGGAGAACAGTGGCAAAAAAAGCCAAAGCATAACCTAAGGAATGTAAAAGACAAAAAATATTTTGTAGAAACATTTGAAACAAATGAGTAGAGAATGTAAGCTTTCTAAGGAGTAGAAAGGGAGAAAAAACTTCAACTGATGGCATTAAGAATACTGGAGTTTTTAATATCTATTGTACTTCAGACTTCAAAATAAAAGAGTTAGCTATCATCAGCATTATAACATAAATCTCAGTGATGAACACTCACAAACAGACTCAAATAGAAGCCAGATTCATAATGACCCAGTCAAGCTAGATTGTTTCCAATCAAGACATGACAAGATCTTCTATGGGGTCAAAGAACTAGCTGATAAAATTCCATTGTTTGCTAATGAATAAAATCATATTCCTGGGCTGATAAGATTCCAGATAACTTGGGGGGATGGTAAATGCAGGAGGTAGCCAGAAATAAGGTTACTGACAGGAAGGTTGCAATCTTGGAAATGGAGCTTTTTTGTAAGTTACAAGTGGATCATTATGAACAAGAAAATATGGTGACAGTCTCTCAGAAATATACTCACTCTTTATATTTCTAGGTATGCTATCAGACTATGTACCTGAGAAACTACAGCAGGTGTCAATAGGACCTTAATCCTTGGATGAAATTATATAACCTTACCCCAATAGAGGTTTTCCTCATTTTTCATAGCAACAACCAAACTCCCCACCCTATGGTCAGAGCTGAAGTCTTTGCACGTAGAGTCACTGTGGACTTACTATTATGTCTCTGTGAAATGGTCACTAAAAGTTTACTGTAGTGAAGTTGGCAGGGCTGCCTTAAAAGATAGTTAAGAAGCTAACAGCAGTTCCCACTTGCTAAAATGGAATATCTTGTGCATTAATCTGATTGGTTGCACTGAAACAATAAGTGGTCTAAAACCCTGCCTATTACTATTTTGAACTTGCAATGGAAGGCTTTCAGTGAGCCTCATTATTACAACCCCTAATCTCAGTAGACAAACTGTTATGTGTAAATGATCAAAGCAGGTTTAGTTTCAAATGTGCATGGACAAATAGAAGTTGTGCACAGAGGTATTTAAGACCATGTGTAGCTTAAAGGGAACATTGCTCAATGTATGTTTCTGCATAGACTGAGTATTTAAAGACTAAAAATAATACATTTGGAGAAAGTAACTGCTTGCTAAGATACAATTCTTGGAAAAGAATGGTATACACCACAAATACAAAATAGAAATAACTAGCTGTTAAGTCATCTAGAAGAAAATCTGGGTGTCATAGATCATAAGATCATAGTTCTCTCCTAAAAACAAGTCAACAGTATTAAAAACATTATTTTAATAAAGGAAGTTTTTTTGTGTACCTTTCAGAAGGATATGCAAGTGTGTGTACGAATTTGTACACAGAAATGCTCTTCTATGGGAAAAAGTACAAAGCTTTGGAGGCTATGATTTAGTCTTTTAAAAATAAATATAAATGATTTGTTGCTGTTCTTTTTTGGATGTCACTGTCACTTCCCAAGGACTCCCCTCTCCCATGCCCCAGATCATAGAAGGATTCATTGTAACAAAGTAGAGTCAAATAAAACCAGACAGCAAGTTAACCATGTCAATTAACCATGAGCCACAGCCCATACCTGTAAGTCCACCAACTCCCTGACAAGAGGCAGGAGGCTTCTTGCTTCTCTGAAGTCAAGACTGGTCACTGCATTTATCAGAGTTCTCAAAGACTATTGAATAAGATTAGATAAATGGGGGGAAAAAAAGAAAGAAAGAAAAAAGAACTTAAGATTAGACTACCTGGTGTAATCCTCACACTGTCCAGATGGGGAATTTGAAGGTCATAGAGATTAAGTGAACTGCCCAAGATCACAAAGGTAGTAAAAGAGAGAGATGAGTTTGAACCCATCCTCTCACTCTAAATCCAGTTCTCCTTCTGCTATAGGTCATGAGATCTGGGGACTGTGTCAATAGGTAAACCAAGATCACCAGAAACTGCAAGAAAAGTTCTGGGTACCCTCTTAAGTATTCTAGGGCTTTTATTATAATAGATTCGATTTTATCATTAGGTTAGAGAACAAATAAAGTTTTTTTGTTTGTTTGTTTGTTTTTAATGTCCGTTCTTAAGACATAAAGGTAGGGGCTGCTAGGTGGTGCAGTGGATAGAGCACCAGCCCTGGACTCAGGAGAACCCGAGTTCAAATCTGGCCTCAGACACATAACACTTACTAGCTGTGTGACCCTGGGCAAATCACTTAACCCCACTGCCTAACCAAAAACCAAAACAAGAAAACAAAAAGACATAAAGGTAAAATGTGTACCTGTGGAAAGTCCTTCAAAATCATAAGTCCATTGCAGAAGTATGGTGGAGCCAGCTCTAACCATCTCCTGGGCAATTGTTAAATTTTCAGCATGGGCACTTACACCTCAAAAAATCAGTGAACACTTCAAATAAAGGCATTATTTATTTTTGTTTGTTTGTTTCTAAAACGATGGAGAAATGTTAATAATGTAAGTTAAAATTAAGTGCGTCCTGTGTACATTTTTTCCCCCAGAGCTGGTTGTTAAAACATTTACCAGAACGCTCTGGTTTAAAGTATTGCAATAAATCTAAATAGCATCAAAAGAGATTTAGCTCTCACTTTAAGAAATAAGAATTGAGGGAACAGTTAGCCTTTGGAAGTGAAATTTCCCTTGCTAATGACTTTCATGAACGCATAAGAGAATTCACTGAAGGGATTCAATTAAGATTATGCTCATTTCAGTTAGTAAAAGATTGAGGTAATTTCCTCATTGTGAATGTACCAGGTGAGTCTAATAAGGATAAACTCCTGCACAGATCAGCTGTTGCTTGAGGTCAAGGGCAATGTCTTTGTCACCTTGCTTTTTAACACCTGATGAGACTGGAAAAGAAAGTGAGTACTTAGCAAGTGTTTTCTTTTATGCTAATCATCACTGCCCTCATCCTTATTTCCACATTTCTGTGATTACACCTTGTATTTCTTGAAGACACATGGTTCTTTTCTTCTGCATTCCCCCAAAGATCTATTAGTTTACCTTTTGGCTCATCCAGTGTTCATTCTCTGTCAACTCAAAGCTGATTATTTCAGCAGATTTAATAGTCTGATACCTTTGATAACAATGGCCCTCATCAAAAATCACTGCAATTTGGTGAGCAAAAATATTCTTGAAAGTCTCTTTCCTATCATTCCTCCTCCCCAACCCGCACAAAATCTTTCAATGTGGCTTGAGGTCACAATGAAGTTGATAGAAAAAAAACCTTTAAATGCTGTTATATTAGCAGGCCTTAATAAAATGTTTTACAATAGAAAGCAGACCATACCCGTGAGAAGTATGATTTTTAAACACACCTCAAGTCTGTGTCAGAATAAATCTTTGCAAAATAGATGAGGTTCTCCAATCATTCTCAGTAACTGTGAGTCAGTTGTCACCATACACATATTCCTCTGGGCATCCATGTATTCTGCTACTGAGCAAAGAAGCAAGAATCTAACTTAAGTGGAGGACTGGGTCTATGCTCAGTCCACAGAGTAATCCTTCACAGCCAATATTATGGCTTGGCCATATGTAGAGAACTTCCTGGTATATTACTTCACATATACCTGGATCTAAAATGAAAATAGTCAATTGATCAATCAATAAAAAAAAATTATTAAGCATCTATTATGTGCCAGACACTATGCTCAGCACTAGAACTGGAGATACAAAAAAAAAAAAAAAAAAAAAGGCAAAAGATAGTCCCTGCCCTCAAAGAGTTTACAGTCTTATGGGGAAAAAACCTGCAAATACAAACAACACAAGCTATGTACAGGATAAATAGGAAATATTTAACAGAGGAAAGGCACTGGAATTAGGAGGGGTTGGGGAAAGCTTCCTGTAGATAAATCACTCAGAATGAAAGCAAATAAACCTAATATTTTTCTTCCACTAGCTCCTATCTGTTCATTACTCAGTCAGTGCACTACTCTGTTATAGATGAAGCTAGCTGATTTCTAATTAACTGATGTTTTTGGCCAGTCCTGTGATTTCATTAGTGTAGCAAACTCTCAATAAGGAAATCCTCTTTATCAATGTAGATCAATGACTACTCAGCAAGTTAGAATTTAAAGAGCTGGGCACTGAGATTTAAGTGACTTAGCCAAGATTAGACAGTAAGCATGCATCAGAAGTAGACCTTGAACCCAGGACTTGTGAGTGATGAAGGCAAGGTCCCTTTTCAAGAGTCGTCTTTGAAATCCAAATACAGTATAAAATGGAGCCATCAGAGTAGGGAGGCCAATCACCTACGTTCTCTAGAAATTAGAGAGAAGTTGGCCTTAGTGACCAACTGTGGAATACAGGTCAAAGATTCTCATAGAATGGACATGGCTTCAGAATTTCTCCACTGAGCCCAGTCCTGTGTTGCTACTAATGAATTAGTGCCCAGAACATCTTCATCCTAACAAGTCTACAACTTACTGACTTAGCTACAAAATTTTCTGTGCCCCTTTGTTCCTGGAGACCATTTCTGTTCCATGTAAGACAATATTTATGTTTTGCCTTTGTAACCGAAAGGATATAATGGGAGCATACATAATTCACCTGTAATTCCTAAATGTTATATTTTGAATGTGGTGGGAGCTCTGGGGTTTTCTTTGGGCGGGGGGGAGCTATTTAAATGGAAAGTCTGATACCTCCTCCCCAAAAAAATGTTAACTTGCCTTTTTGCTATTGTACTCACCCAGGGATATCTATCATGTCACAACCAGGAATGATAATTGAATGAAGAATTGGTTTTTATTGCATCTAATAAAAAGCAGCTCTTATTATTTTTTTTTTTACAAATTACTCGTAATTACAATTGTCTGGAGAGTGTCTTATCATCCTGAGTGGGACAGAAATAAGCTAGATGCACAATAGTACTTCCCCTTGTATGATTTAAACTTGCATTCTCATTAATGGGGATGTAAATTAGCATTACAGCAAATTTGGTTCATATCACTTTACTGGACAGATTCTAACTCCTCTGGATAACAGTCTTTTAGTAGACACGTAATTTATTTCCATCTTGCTTCAGTTCAGAGGAGCATGTGTAGTGGAGCTGATGAGAGAGAGAGAGAGAGAGAAGAATGGGGATACTGAGAACTTTACAGCATCAACGTTCAGTTCATAAAATGTTATGTAGCTGTCACGGTCTCTTAAAGCAGCCTCATAGATAAGTGAAATGTTTACTAGCCATGTTTGGGGGGTTATTTATTTTTACGATCATGTGCTCTGTCACTCCTTCATATCCCGTCCCTCACAAAGAGCAAAAGTAAATGAAATCAATAATTTCTCTTCTCCCCTAAAATGTGAGATATAATGTGGCACAATGAATACAGAACCGGCTTCAAATCTAGGAAACCTTGATTCTAGAGCCACCTCTAGCACTGACTAGCTGTATGACCCAGGGCTAGTCTTTTAACCTCTTGGTATTCTAGGCAACTCCCTAAGAACATAAACTGTAGAGAAAGGGATAATCTGCGTTGATAGAGTTTCCTCACCTGGGAGTCTCCAATACCAATGAAATCACAGGTCCAGTCTAGTCCCCTTCCCTACAGGCAGTAGTAACAAAATGGGTACAGCTTGGTGTCAGGAAGTCTAGAGTTCAAATCATACCTCTAACTTGAGTTGTATGATCTTGGGCAAGTTGTTAACCCTCAACCAACTTTCTAGAACTTATCTACTAAGCCAGAAAGTTCTACACTGATCCTTCCCATAGTTCCCTGAAAACCCAAGGGAAAGACACTCCTGAGGCCTAGTCTCTCTTTCTTTCCCAAACATCAGTGCAGCCACCAACTCTATCCTTTTCTATAGTTCCTGAAATGTGGCTGGTACTAAGTAAATAACCTTATGTTGAGGGGTTAGGAATGAGAGGATTACAAAATATAAAGCTAGAAAGGTCCATAGAACATGTCCAATCCAACCCACTCATTTTATAGGAGAGGAAACTGAGATCCAGAGAGGATACATGACTTGCTCAAAGTCAAATAGCTAATAAGTGGCAAAGGTGAGATTCAAACCTAGGTTATCTGAGTCAAAATTAAATGCTCTCTCTGACTCTATGGCCAGGGTTTATAGAAATGCTATACTAGCAGAAGAGCTAGATTTCTGATCGGCTCCAGTGCCCAATGTCAACAGGTAGCCAGGCTGAATCTTGAACTCAGGTCCTCTGCCTTCACATCCAATTCCACTGTTACAATATTGCAACATTCTTCAAATTTTAGAGAGATTCTCATATAATGGTATTCAAAGCAATTTTTTCATACTATTCTTTCAAATGTGATCAAATGTGATGATTGCAGTCATCTCCCCAACCTCCACTCCCCAACAGAAACCTCAAATCTCTCTGGATATTTGCCTCGATGATGAATTCTCTGTGATTTAATTTCTGGCTCCTGCCACTTGTAGAATACAAAACTTGTGACCATAACATGTGATAATAATTCTGCACATCTACTTCAGATAAAAAGGCTTCTTGCAGGTATTATTTTGGTGGGAAATATTGTTGTAATAGAAGCCTCACGGCACAGTGGTTAGAGTGGTAAGGCAGGAAAACCTGAATCCAAATTCATCCTCTGACATCTATTAGCCAAATGACCCTACACAAATCATTTAACATCGATGTACTTCAGGCATGAAGTATATACATATGAAGTCTCTAGAATTTATCTACTAAATCAGAAATGGGTTTTAACCTCACATACTAGGTATTTAATTGATGCTTGCTGATTAACTGAATGATACCTGGTATTGGTATTAGGAGTTTCCATGCTGATGAAATCACACATCCTTTGTGTGATTTATTGTTATAACTATTTATTGTTGTAGCCATTTTCTAAGGATAGAAACGAGTTATCAAGAGATTCCCTGACAGGACAGATCTGGGCTTTTCAGGGGTTTTTTCCTGGTTCCTAGTCTCCTATATTCTCTACTTACTTAGCCCTGCTCTATTTTATTAACACTCATTAGGCCTTTCTAAGGAAGCAGCAGATTTTGAAGATGATGATAAAGTGTTCTGAGACATTTAAATGAATAAAATTCTGTAGGCATAAATTAGGAATAAATCAGGATATATATATATATATATATATATATACACATATATACATATGTATAAAATAGGAAAAGAGGTTTGGTGTAAGGAGAAATCTGGGTTCAAATCCTATTTCTTCTCTAGTTCAAAAAGATAAAAAGAAAATAGAAACAAACCCTTATGTACAAAAATATTTATAGTAGCTCTTTCTGCAGTAGCAAGTACTAGAAATAGAGGGGGTGGCCATTAATTAGGCAATGACTGAGCATATTATGGTCTCTGAATGGAATTGAATACCATTTAACTAGAAGAAATTACTAGCTAGAGAGTTTCAAAGAAACCTAGAAAGACCCATATGAACTGATGAAAAATAGAGTGAGCAGAACCAGAACAATGTATATAATAATAACAATATTGTAAAGATAAACAACTTTTAAATGTTTAAAAAACTCTGATTAACATGATGACCAACTATGATTCCAGAGGACTGAGAGGCGATAAACTCAAAATACAGAATAAAACATGCATTTCCAGACAGAGCCAATATGAGAATTTGTGTTGCCTAACAATGTATATTTATTACAAGGGCTGAATTTTTTTCCCTC
Source organism: Vombatus ursinus (assembly GCF_900497805.2). Lineage (NCBI taxonomy): Eukaryota > Metazoa > Chordata > Mammalia > Diprotodontia > Vombatidae > Vombatus > Vombatus ursinus. Next base: position 32,040,856 of record NW_020954608.1, on the reverse strand, counting down.
TTTGGTCAATGGGGTAATGGAGGGGGGAATCAGAGAGCAGAAATAGAAACAAGTTAGCAAAAAGGGGAGGGAGGAAATGAGGTCATTGAGGCATATTATTTTTTTAATTCAGAGAAGAGATCAGAAAGAAGTCCACAGAGAAGCACAGACGAGCTGAACATCTTTGAAAGCCACATGTTGAGCTTATATACTTAAAAAGAAAATCAAGCAATCCATAATAGGGATCTGCAAGTTTAATGCAATCTTCTTTTTCTGTTTTATTATGTATTTAGAAATTACCATTTTATTTATGTGTTAAGATCAGAATAAAAATAAGTTTAAAAATACAAATCTTATTTCATTACATTGTGACACTAACTTAACCTCTTTGAGTGTCAGTGAGATCGTGCATAAGATACAGATGATAATCCCTGTAGTACTTACTTCATTGGTTGGTTGTAAGGATCAAATTAAATAGGTAAAGGGCTTTGAGAACTTTACTGTATTCTATACCTATCAGTTATTATTCTTCAGCACTACAAAAAAAAACGTTTGAACTGTTCTAAAATCATTCAAACCCCAGAGATGTGGACAATGTAATTAAGAAAGCCAAAGTCTTGTAGATGGTGAGTGGTCTTGCCTTAGCACTACACATTTCCCCATTCCACTAGATTTCGAGAATGTATGGGTGCAGAAGCCTCCACTCAGTAAGAAAGTCCAAATGCTTCTGCAATAAAACTGCTTAGTCACACATATGGAAAGTATTTAACATCATTTGTTGCAGTGATTTAATTAAACTTTAAGCACCACATCTGTTTGAAAACATATCAAGGAGACAGAGATGCTCATTGTGTGGGAGTTGACTGACAGGGAAGAGCAGATTGACTTGGCATGTTAGTGGAACTCATTAATCTTCTTCAAGTATGTACCATGGAAACATGGAGTTCTCTCCACAAGCTGTTACCCAAACAGCACTTTTGCTCACACATTTGGAAACCTAATTGTGCACGTGGAAAACATAAGTTTAAACTGGGGGCAGAGGGGGAAGATGTATTTTTTTCATAATAAAAGTTTCTTGTAATTGCATGCAGGATACAACATTGAAAATGGTGCGTTGTGCAATGACAGGTTGCTATTCAAGCCTGGTGTCCTCATATTTGGAGAAGTCTTGGGGATCACTTCTCATAGTGAACTTGGTATGTTGTATACATGCTATAAGCATGGGCATTCAAGGAATATGGACTTGGTATGACAGTGCACTCAAGGGAGAGCATTGGCATCGATCCTTCATCTTCCCCTAAGAAAATCTTGAAGTATCAGTCCTTTTTTGATTTATCTCTCTCTCTTGATTAATGGCAAATTACCAAAGCAATAATCAAATGCTGCCCAGATGAATTTGAAAGAGGGAAAACTCAATTCAACCATCTACAAGCTTTGCTCACCACATACATCTATGATCAAATCATGAGGATTTTTTTTGCTACAGAGTGTTGTTGTTCAGTTGAGGCAAACAGGGTTAAGTGACTCGCCTAGGGTCACACAGCTAGTAAGTGTCTGAGGTCAGATTTGAACTCAGGAAGATGAATCTTCTTGACTCTAGGCCCAGCATTCTATCCACTGCACCACCTAACTGCCCCAAATGTTCCCCCTGAGTGTTTGTATATATACCCTAAAGAGAAGGAGAAAGACCAGTTTTAACGTGGCCAGAGAGTGAGCAGGTCATACCTACTCAGCCCATGTTCTCTATGCCCATGATCACAATACCCATAGAATTAAAAAAAAAAAAAAAATTAGGCTTACAACCTGGAGAGGGATATTCAGAGCAAATTCAGAGAAAGATTAGAAGCCAAAAGCACTCAAGGGGGACAAGACAGTGATTAAACTCACATTTACTTGCTTTTTTTTTTTAAGAAAGCATAATAGAAGGAAATAGGATGGAGACCACACACACACACACACACACACCAAAAAATAATTGGCGGGAGTAACAGGCTGATGGGAATTTTCATGTTTCTAAAATCTCTGGCTTTGTTCTTTATCTGAATGCTGTCTCTGCAAATTTAAATCAATCTTATTTCAGAATGCTGGGTTTATAACTGAGAAGAAAAAGTGCAGATGGCTAAATTATACTCACTTGTTCAACACCATGATCACTTTCTGTAATGTAATTTTAAACACCTGAAATTAATTAGAGAGGCTATTTTAATGTACAGAGCATGATACATAGTACAAGCTTAAATACATATATATGAGTTTTTATTTCAAGGTGCCACATATTTCAAACATGCACATTCTACAATCAGCTTTTCTTGTATCTTTTAATGAGGAGTTCTAATTTTAAGGGAAAATAAATAATCAATATTCAACAAGAGCTTACAAATATGAGAAGAAACTCAGCAAAACATTTTTTTTCATTCAAAATACGTTACTTGACCATCAAGAGTATACTAGCTATTGTGGCATGGTAGCATCCCAGACTATCTAGAAGGGAATATAATACAAATAGTTCTAATACAAGGTGGCATGAGATAATTCCAGAAGAGGTAAAAACCAAAATGCTAAAATAGCTCTGAGAAGGGAAAGATCACTTTTGAATGGTGGAAGTTATGTGAGATCTGAACCTTGAAGAGAGGTAGGATTTTCATATCCAGAAATATGGAGAAAATGCATTTCTGGCAAAGTAAATAGTGTGAAGAAAAACCATGAAAGTGTGAAAAAAGCAAAGTTAGGGATCTGCAAATTGTCCAGTTTTTGTTAAGTTCATGTTGTATATAGGGGAATAGTGTTAGAAAAGCCTAAAATGGTAGGCTGGGGCCAAGTTGGAAAAGGCCTTCAATGACAAAGTTAGGAATATGGAGATTATTTGATTATCAATTAGGAAGCACTGAGGATTTTCAGACAGAGGGATGATATGATCAGAACCATGTATTGGGAAGTTGGGAAGGATATCAGCATATAGGGTGGATTTTGGAATGGGAGACTAAAAATGGGCAGACTACTTAGGAGGTGATTTTAGTATCCCATGTGAGAGGTTAAGAGGTTCTGAAATGCCATGGTAATGGAAAAGAGACACATGGAAGATACTGCATAGAAATAATCTACTTGATTTGATCATTGACATATCAGAGAGGAGTCAAGTGAGAAGAAGAATTAAGAAAGACTAAAATTTTAAGCTTGAATAATTGAGCAAATGATAATGCCATTAGTGGAAATGGGGAAATAAGAGAAACTGAATAAATAAATAAATATATATATACATATATGTATATACTCCCATATGTGTGTATATATAATATGTATGTCCACATATATACACATACATACATATATACATGTGTATATACATATGTGTATTCTCGTGTATACCTGTATAATGGAAATACCTTATATGTGCTCCCTATATATATGCATATACAGATGAAACATAATTTTGCATATAGTTCATAATTACATGCCTATAACACATAGTACATGTTTGTAACATGTATATATATTTATGTATATCATAATGAATTTTGGATTATTTGAGTATAATGATTTACTAGAGGAGTATCTCAGACAGAACCATTCAGCAGATAGCTGGAAAGTGATGGTGATGCTTAAGAAAAAAAGATCAAGTCAAGAGAGAGAGATTTGTAAGCTGTCCTCATTGCTGATATTTAAATCCATGACATGACCAAAAAAAAAGAAAGTAGAGAGGAAGAAAAGGGCTAAAAACCAAAATTCAGAGAATTTCCACTTTGGGGTATCAAGAAGTTAGAAGATGAGTTTCTTGAAAATAGGGATTTTTTTTCCCCATCCTTTGGATTTGCATCCCCAGTGCTCTTCCCCATATCTATTTAGCAACATATGAAGTCAAATGAGATGATTTAGGCCAAGGGTTCTTAACCATTTCTTCATCATGGACCTCTTTGGCCATCTGGTAAAGGCTATGCACCCCTTGTCAGAATGAATATGCTATTCTGCATATTGAAATATAGAATATAAAATGCATAGAAAACAAAATATACTGAAATATAATTTTCAATTTAAAAAAGTAAAATAAGTTTATGGGATTCACGTTAAGATTTCCTCCCCTATAGCTCTTGGAAGTGCTGTGGGTCAGAGACAGGGCTCCCTCTTTTATTTCCACCTAACTACTTGTTACCTGTCACTCTCCCCTTATGTCCATTCCATTCCTGCTGTCCATATCACTGTTCTAATAAGTGCTTAATGAAGGCTTGTTGATTGATTGAAGAGGGGGAGTAAGACCTAATAAAGCAGTCAAAGAAATGATCAAGATTTAGGAAGTGGATGACAAAAGTGCCATGTTACAAAAATCAAGATAAAGAGAGTTTCAAGAAAGAAAAGATAGGGCTGGTGTTCAACATGTCAAATGTTACAGAAAAAGACTGAGGAAAAATCATCAGGTTTATTCATAATAAGAGCTAACATTAATATGACAGTAAAAGGTTTGCAAATACCTGATGTATACTATTTGGACCTTACCACAAGCAAGTGCTATTATTATTACTCCATTTTGTATATTAGGAAACTGAGACTGAGAGAGGTTAAATGACTTACCCAGGGTCACATAGCTAATATCTGAGGCAGGATTTGAACAGGACTTCCTTGACTACATGTCCAGTGTTCTATCCATTACACCACAGTTTCATTGGTCTAGAGTGATCAGAAGCTAGATTGGAAGTGAAACAGCAAGTATGCACTACTCTGGGCAAGTCACTTAACCTCTGCATCAGTTTCCTCATTTGTAAAATGGGGATAAAAATAGCATCTACCTTCCAGGGTTGTTGTGAGGATCAAATGAGATAAAAATTCTAAAGTGTTTAGTATAGTGTTTGACATGTAGTAAGCACTGTGTAAACGTTAGCTATTACTACCACTACTACCCCTAACTACTACTACTACTAGTACTACTAGTACTACTACTACTACTACAACTCTTACAAGGATTTGGAGGTAAAAGTAAAGTGAAAATTAAGATTATAGATTAAAGGATTCTAGGAAGGCCACTTTTTTTTTGTAATCCTTTATTTGTGAATAGAGGGGAAGTAGAAAGGGCTTGCATATTACAAAGAAAAGGAACATCTGAAGGAAGTGTCCAAATGAAGGTGAAAAGAGACAAACATCTGAGGCATGATAAAAAGATGGGTGAAGATAGAGTGTAGTTTTTAAATGGACCTGCCTTCTTCTTTTTCTGACTCATATAAAGAGGTGTCCATCCTTCATTTCAAGTCTATCTGGAAGGTTCACATCATCAGCTGCTCCAAGGGAGTCTGAAAGAATTAATGAACTTCTAAAAAGTGAGCCATTTAAATCTTTGTTATTGCTAGGATTAAGCTCACTGTAAAGAGAGATAGATAGAAATATCTCTTTAGGAGAACCTTAAAAAATTTTGTGTGCCTTGTTATGTGTCCCTAAGGCTGGGTCTTCACATGAAGAGAACAGAAGCAGTCAAATGAAATACAACTCCTTTGTAAGGCTAGAGTTAAAGAGTAGGATTTGGGGGAGTTACAGTTTGCTATGTTATATGCCCCAAACCTACCATGTTATAATAGGGTTCTACTATAATTTGTCTAAAAGCAGCCACTTTTGCCTTCTTTCTAGGTATTTCTGATAAAGCTTTGAGTTTTATTGGAGTGATTTATCCAGATACTCATGTATTTTAAATGTATTTATGTATGTATTTCCCAGTGATTTTGAGAGGAAAATCAAGAAAATGTTTTCCTCTCATAATTTCTCTCTACACTATTTTTTTCTTTGAAAAAGCCTCCACAGTGCCAGCAGATGCTTCTCTAAGTGAAAAGTGCTTTCCTATTGCCAGGGCAGACAAAGAGTGCTGATTGCTACTGGCTGCAGTGGGGAGAGAGTGAGTCAGCCCTCACTCCTCTATCTCCATCCAGCTGCTTCTCACCTACCCTTCTCCCTTCACTTATTCCTCTTTCTACCTTTCCTGGACAGATTCAGTCCCAGTGACCTAGGGCCGTGGGAGCTGCCTGGTCCTTGCCTCAAACCTGAAGCTTGAAAGGAAATTCTAAATAGTCTACCTTTCAATCATCTCCATCTCCCCACTGCACAGCCTCACATAAAACAATGTCTCACTGTAAGCATGGAAGAACTGCGGAACAGAAAAGAAAAAAAAAAGAGAGATTATAATTAACTTTATCACTGATTTCTATGCAACTCTGGGTGAATCACTGTTCTTAAGTAAATTGAGGTTAGAATCTCAAAGAGTACTGAAGCATCCCCAAGGTATTAGGAACCAAATGATCATGTCATTTTCCCCCAGCTTCTCTATCTTCCATCTCATTTGAGTGAAATATCTAGGAAAAAAGAACAGAAATTATGCAAGAAAAGATGGTAAATCCCTGAGGCAATAACCAAATGGGGCCGAGATACCATTAAAAGAGGTAATGCCCTCCCAGGCTGTCCAGCTAGTACCTGGGGAGTTTTTCCATCCAGTCAATTTGATTTACCATCTCTTTTATCATCAAGAATTAGAAGGTAGATGGGAGGCAGGTGTTTTATCCCCATTTCACTGTTGGTGAAAGACACAGAAAGGTAAATGGTCTGGGCTAGAGGCACGTAGCAAGGGACTGTTGGAGCTGAAGAGAAAACTCCTTGATCCTGACTCCTGGAAGATTATTTTCATTCCTAAACTGTGCCAGAGCTTTCATTGTTGAGAACTGCAAACACCTCCCACTCAGAAATTGCACTATGGGGCATTAGAAACATGTACAAAGTCCAGCATTGGGAAAAGACTCAAGCACAATAAAGTACGTTGGAAATAGCACAGCAAATGCATGTGTTCTCTTATAGGTGCTTTCAAGGCAAATAAACCATAGTAGCCATTCTTCTTTTTAATGTCCAATTATTTTCCTATCGGCATACAAAGAAAGGTCAGAGTGGACCATTCAACAGAGGAAGACAGAAAAAGAGAGACAGAAACAGAGGGAGAGAGGGAGAGAGACAGAGAGATAGAGACAGAGACAGACAGAGAAGAGAGACAGACTGAGAGAGACAGATAGATAGACAGAAGGAAAGTGGAATGTTTTGGAGCCATCAGCCTCCTGGGAGGCAGCGTGGTATAGTAGACTCTGGAGTCAAAGTAACCAAGTTCAAATCCCACCTTAGATGCTCACTACCTGGGTGACCTTAGGCAAGTCTTCAGGTTTCTTTCTCTGTAAATAGAAGGAATTGACTAGGTGACTCTAAGAACCCTTCAGTCCCTTCCAGTTCTAAATCTGTTATTTCCTCTCCTCTGATGCTTTGGTCCCAATTTTAAACAATCCAGTTCACAGGCTTAGAATTGGAAGGCACCTTAGAAGCCAGGGACTCTAGCTCCATCCCCTTCTTTTATAAATGAAGAAACAGAAGTACTGAGAGGTTAAGTGACTTGCCCAATGTCACATAGGGTTCAAATTTGAGCTCAGGTCTGAATGCAGCATTCTTTCCACTGTACTATGCTGCTCTCCACTAGATTTTTGTTTGTTAGTCTGTTTTTTACCTCTGTACCCTGTTAAGCTGTCTAGAGGCAGCTAAGCAGCTCAGTGGATAGTGTTGGGCCTGGAATCAAGAAGACTTAAGTTCAAATCCAGACTCAGACTTCACTTGCTGTGTGACCCTGGGCAAGTCACTTAACCTCTCTTTTCTTTATTCCACCAGAAAAAGAAATAGCAACTCATCCCAGTGTCTTTGCAAAGAAAACTCCTACAAGGTCACAAAGAGTCAGATGGGACTGAACAATAACAACACCACTCTGTTGTGCCCCTTGCTGGGGCTAAACCTCTGGGGTGAGCACTGATAGAAGGGAGGCTTTGGTAGTGAAGATTTAATCCTAGAGGCTATGGATCATCATTCTGATTTGTTCCAATGCATTTGTGAAGTAAGAATAGTTGTCAGCACAGGATAATCCATCTATCCCCAATTTCCTCACCCAAGAAAACTAGTTCAATGTCATATCAAACAAAAGCTTGAATGCTGTTAGCTTTTTAGTGCCTAAATTACCCTTATTACCACCGTACAGTTCTGGGCTCCAGGCTCTTCAACTCAGAATCTTACTGTCTTTTTTTTTTTTTTCCCTTTGAGCTTTATGCACAACCCAACTCCAATCCCACTATTGGCCTTTCTCTTGTGAGGGATCCGAATTGAGTCTGTTATTTATTTATTTTTTTAAGAGCCAAAAGCTTTTTTCATTTCCCCCTCAACTCCAAAAAAAAGAGCAAACGGCTTGTGACCATGATTAGGAAATCTGCTATTACCACCCATTCTGCCCTAAGAGTAGGCAGAAATATCAATGGGAGTTGGGGAAGATGATACTATCACTCAGAATTGTCTGATGCAACATTGCACTGAATTCTTTAGCTACCTTCCATAGTATCAGAAGTAAAACATCTGTACAAGTACACCAGAGTGTTTCCAGAAGACAAGCCAAGCTGGTCCAGCCCTAGCAGTAAATAAAACATGTGGCGTTTGACTCTTCTCTTTCCTGCCAGGAATATGTTTGCTGAGCTCACGGGCAACCGGAACCTACCTGGTAAAATGGGTTGCCCCTTCCATCACGTACCTTTCCTGGCTCTTATGTTAAACAGCAGTGTTCTTCCCAGGCCTAGAACTCAAGGAATATATAGGATTATAGATCATAGCTACAAGGGGCTTCAGAGGCTATCTAATCTGAGGTAAGGAAACTGAGGCTCAGAAAGGTTATGTAACTTGTCTAAGGTCATGAAGGTAATAAGCATTAGAGAAAGAATTTGATTGCAGGTCCCTGCTTCAGAGCCAGGTCTCTTTGCACTGTACCACGTTGCAATATATCTTAGCGTGCTCTCCACTCTATTCTCCTATGTCTTCCCACACTCTATCAAAATTTACCTGTCTTGACCCACCATATTTCTGTTCCATACCTCATAATCCCCTACTGAGCTAACTGATCTGATAAACTAATTCAAGCTAAGGAATGAATGCCTAATAATGGACTCAAAGAAAACGTATGAATATTCACAAGAATAGTATTATAATTTTCACAAGGATACCACTTGCATTTTTAAGTTTTAAATGTCTTATGACATCTCTCAGACACTCAGTCTTAACCCATCCATTGACTAATGTACAAGGGCCTATTATGTGTCAGGTTTTGTTCCAGAGGTTTGGAATGTAAAGACACAAGTAAAGCAATACCTCCACAAAGGAACTATTTAGGTATTTGGTATGCACAAGATAGCTACAGGAGAGGCTTTGGGGGGGATACCAGACTGACAGGTGATGAAAATAGTTATATAGAAGCATAGCCAAGGTGTAAAAGTTAAAATGTCATGATGACAGGGTCTATTTAGTACAGTGTTTGTGTGGACACCTGCTCAGATAAACTGAAGGTTGATGCTAAGGGATCTAAGGTCAGATTAGGGTGTGAGACAGAACAAGGGAGGCCAAACCCTTCTCGGAGGTAGAGGACAGGACAGGCAACAAGAGGCATGGTCAGGGATCTAATGTCTAACCATATAAACTGGAAGAGTGTTCAAATAAGAGCAGTGTTGAGGCCGATAGCAATAACTAGGATCTATTCTCAGGAGGGTGATTTGTGTACCAACTACACCATTAGAAGAGCCACACTTTAAAGATCAACTTGAAGCCTTCTAGCCAGCTCAGTCCATAGAAGGGGTTAGGGAATAAGGTGGGTTTTTTGTTTCTTTGTTTTGTTGTTGTTTTTTGTGTTTTTTTTAAATTTATTTTATTTTATTTATTTTTTTGGAATAAGGTGTTTTGATGTAGTGTCTGTGACTTCTTCATCCTATGTGTAAGCATAGTAGGGAGAATATGGCACTCCAAGGCTTGGAAATGAAAGAAGGTACAAGTGGCCCCTTGTAATTTGATCAAAGAAATTCCCCTAAGTTGCTCCTTCTGAGTCAAGCAGGTTTATGCAGAATAGAGGAAGTAAAGAAATTTGCTTGTATCAGAAACAGGAGGAGAAGGAGGAGGAGGAGGAGGAAGAAAGGAGGAAAGAAGAAGAGCACAAGAAGCATTTATATAGAGCTTCAAGATTTTCCAATCGATTTATCTTGATCCTCCCAATAACCTTGTGAGGGGAGTACTAAATATCCCCATTTTATAAACGAGGAAATGGGGAGTGAAAGAGGTTAATGGACTGACCCAGTCACACAGCTGATAAGTGTCTAAGGTCAGACTAGGAACTGGGGTCTTCTGGATTCTAAGTTCAATACTGCATACATTATGCCACCTAGCAGCACTTGGCCAGAATATTTAAGGGAGCCATGTTATCATATGGAAGGCTGCTAACTGATCTCTTGGAGTGCACTGGGCTATGCCATAAAATGTATCCTCAGAGGCAGTGGACGTGAAGGTGAAACAACACTTTATTGAAAGTGAGTGCATATCCTAGGGAGATAGCAGTTTAATCTGGGAGCAATAGTCTTTACATCACCTTCCATGGGTTTGTCCTGGTTCCTGGCCTGTGACATTCCAGAACCCCTATATAGCATACATCAGAATTAGGGAAGTAAGTAATAATGAGAATTGTAGATAAATAATATATGCAGATTACTATTACTCCCCTTTCTTTACTCTGTGACCCAAACAAACTGCTTTCCTCTGCTCCTCATTTATGATACGTCACCCTTCATTGGCATGCCTTTTCTTCAGCAGTCTCACACGCCTGGAATTCACTGCCTTCCTCCTTCCACAGAATCCCTCTCTTCCTTTAAAATGCAGGTTCCATCCTCTGCACGAAGCCTTTCCTGATCTCCCCAACTTCTAGGGTCCTAATTCCCAAATTTCCTTGCTTTTAACTATTTTGGATTGATTTATATTTATTCATTTTATATTTATGCTGTATATTTTTATATGTATTGTTGTCTCCCCCATTAGAATGTAAGCTTCTTGAGGGCATGGGTTATCTTTGACCACTTTTTGTATCTCCAGTGCTTAGCACAGAGCCTAGAATTTAATAAATGCTTTTTGCATTACATTTAGAGCAGAGGCTGAATTTTGCCTTTCTTTTATAATCTCAGCACTTTGGCATATTAGTTGGCACTTAATAAATGCGTATTGACTGATTGACGAAGTGCCGGGTACTGTACTGAGCACTAAAGACATAAATATAAATAAACAAGACAATCCCTGACTTCAAGGAGTTTACATTCTAATTGGAGAAAATAATATATAAAAGCATTCTTTAAAAATATACAAGGGGTAGGATTGTAGAGTATTATGGTGGGTCTGTAGTTGTCCTGCAAGTGGGAAGGAATTCCTGGTGCTGGACAAGAGAAAGTGGAAGCTTACCTATCAGGGCTGGGGGACCCGGGGAAAGAGTCTAACGATTTTTTGGAGGTGGAGGGAGAGAAATGAGGATGATGGTCAGAGTGTGAGCGGCCTACTGAGGAAATATCTGGAAAGTGCATGGAAACCTGGTGCCTAGATACCCAACAAGATAAGGTAAAAGCTTTGTTGGCCTTTTGGGGCACACTATGCTTTAATAGCTCCATTAGCTTGCAATATAGCCCTCAGGCAGAGGTACAAGACTCTCCTGAGGTAATCAGACACACAATAGAAAGGAAGACAGATTCAGGCACACAAAGAAAGTCACCTAAGTTACTGGACTCCCTGGAACCACATCGCTCTCCTTCCTGTCAACACTATTATCCCTAGGCTAGTTTAGAAAATAATAGTTTTTTGAACTGCCTGTAGGCAAGTTAAGACTGGGAGAGAGGCAAATGTCCCTGTTAAAGCTACTGGCATCAGTGGCTCCCTTCTCATCCCGCAGATAAACTTCCCTGCCTTGTTCATCATGGTGGTGTTGGCATGCTTTCTTGGCATTGCTGCAGCTTTACTCATAGATCAATCCATCAATCAGAGAGCATTTCGCGCCATGTCAGGCACTGCTCTAAAGGGTGGGGATACAGATACAAAGAATAAAATGACCCCTACTCTCAAAGCACAGATGGATCAGGCAGCCATATATATGGTGTGATCTTGGGGAAGCCAAGAAAGCTCCTCAGATCAACAATATCTCTTCCACCAGCCTCCCTTTGCCCCATAAATTCCCATCATCATTCACTGCTTTGAGCTAGATTTTTGGAGGCAGCTTTTGGAATATAAATGTTATCCTGGAGGGACAAAACACTAAACCCTTACCAGCCATTAACACCTTAGGGCAAATTATTTTATCAGTTCCTTAGCAGAAAGGAGGCCCTAAGGAATAGAAACCTGGCTAGTTTTGCTGGAGGGTTTCAAAAAGGTCTGGAGCCTAAGGCCATTCCCAGCTCAGGCACCTAAAGGAGGATAATCCTCTCTACTTCATATTTACCTTTATGCTAATCTCAAGTGGGAATGGGTGGGATAGGTCATGTACAAAGTCTTATTTTTCTCATTTCACCCAAGTGGTCCACAGACTAAGAAAGTACACACTTACCAACATGATAGTGGCAGAAAACTTCACTTTTCTTCTGCCCGCATTAACAGAAAAGTCCCCGAAATGCATGACTGGGTGGCTAAAAGAGGAAGCTACCCAGTGTGCTTGCCAGGGCCTGCAGGCTGAGAACCTTCCCAGCCAGATTATCCATCTCCTTCAGTGAGCTGGTGATCTGCCCACTCCCTCAGACATTTCATTATTTTCACAGATGGTTTTGTTTTCCCTTTGAAGGACTCGGTGCCTCACAGAGCACAAATATATGACATCAGAAAAAAAAATTAAAAACCATAGAAATCTCAAGTAAATATAGAAAAATCAATCAAAAAGTAGTTGTTGAATCTCAACCCTGTGCCCATTTATAAAAGGTAAAAGTAGAGTCCCCTGCCTTGGAGGAGCTTTTGCCACCTTTTCAGTGATATTTTTCATTAAATCTCTGGTATCATAAGTTGACTTAGTGGATAAAGGGATGGCCTGGAAATCAGGAAGCTGTTTATGTTGTTCAGGTGTGTCTGACTCTCCATAACTTCATTTTGAGGTTACTGGAGTGATTTTTTTTAAGGTAATTGGGGTTAAATGACTTGCCCATGGTCACACAGTTAATAAGTGTCTGAGATAGGATTTGAACTCAAGTCTTCCCAACTCCCAGGCCCATGCACTATCCACTGGTCCACTTAGCTGCCTCAGTCATTTTTTTTAAACAGATGAGAAACTGAGGCAAACAGGGTTAAATGACTTGCTCAGGGTCACAAAGCTAGTAAGTAAGTGATTGGATTTGAACTCAGGAAGTTGAGCATTCCTCTGACTTTGGACTGGCATTTTATAACTGCACCACCTAGCTGCCCATGTCAGGGAATCAGGAAAATATGGGTTCAAGTCCTTGTTTCTACGTAGACTAGCCAATTCTTTTCAACTAAAGGGTTAGGATTACAGATTGCGAATCTGCATTCATAGAATGAATGTCCATACTAAGTGTTCCTCAGACTGATGAAATCACAGACTGGGGCAAAAACAACAACAAAAAAAGTGTGATAAACACCTGTAACAATACAGTTAATGGATTTTTCTTTGAGAGATAACGAAAACTCTAATGAAATGGACTGATGCAATGATTTTATTTTTTGTTTCTGTTGTGAATTTAGTATCAAAGGGATTGTATTTGGGACCACAAATCAATTATCTAGACATAATACCTATGTATTACATCCTAAAGTAGAACACTAGGAAAGGGAATGTGGTGTTAGACTTGGAATCATTAAGACTTGTGTTCAAACCCCATCTCTGTAACTTACTTGCTGGGTAATAAAGGGCAAGCAATTTAACCCCCGAGAACTACAGTTTCCTTATCTTTAAAATGGGTTATTGTGAGACTATACATAAAGGGCTTGGCAAACCTCCAAGCTCTGTATAAGTATCAGTTATGATTTAGAGATCTCAACATCTATTACAATCTACTAGTGCCATTCAGAAATAACCAAGCATATCCACCCTTTAAAAATGAAAAACAAAAGGTCAAATTGCAAACAAAGCAATGGTTCCTTTCTAGGACTGGGTGTGAAAGGATGGAGAAGGACTTTTATTGGCTGGTAATGTGAGAGCTCTCCAGGTAGAATGACTATAGCATACCTCTTAGGGTCATCATGTCACTTACATATTCTTCCTAGGATCAATTTTGTGACTATAAGAGAGTAGGAAGAAAGAACATGCTGTCCCCCAAGGTGCTAGAAGGCTGGGTAGTACAGTAGAAGGAACATAGAACTGGGAATCAGGAGACCTGGCTCAAGCCTAGGCTGTGTAATGACTTAGCCGAGGGACCTTAGGCAAGTTGTGTAACCTTGAATTTCATCAACTTTGAAATGGGAAGAGCAGAATCCCTATTTACTATATAATGGTTGAAAACTAACGTGATAAAAACACATAGTGTGTATATGTGAAAGTGACTTTAAAAGTTGATTTTTTTTCCCCAAAAGCACTATAAAAGGAATTATTGCTATTAATATTTTATTTCTTCCTCATGGCTCTTACAAGTGAGGAGCATGAGAATTGACAGGTAATGATAGCAAGACAAAATATCTTCTTCAATATTTTAAAATATCTGTGATAAGGTATTTCTTGCAATGATACAGATTTTGAACACTCCCTACTCTTATTAGAATCTTCATGTATTATCCAAAAATATTCCTAATATGTTGGCCAACCTTCTTTCAGTAAGACTCTCCCCTTCTTAGAGAAGTTGGTCATTTATTGGCATACAGAGTCCGTAACAAGTCTCATAAGCATTCATTCACTAGTTCAACAAACAAATGCAGTTAAGGAAGGGTCCCTGCAGTCATGAAACATATTCTAATAGGAGGAAATTAATAATAATAACTAAATTTAAATAGCACTTTAAGCAAGGTGTGCTCAAAGCATAGGCCTGATGTGGCCAGGTTAAACAGAGGGAGCATTTTACTTGCATAGTGTATGCCCCATTTTGTTCCCTGAGGGCAAGGACCAATGAGGATAATTCTTCTGAGTCTCTCTGGCCACCAGGGCCAAGCAAGCTCTATGCATGCCCATGAATTTGCTAATAAACTATGAGATGGGTAGTACCCATCTGATAACCCATGTTTTACACATGACAAAATGTAGGCCAAGAAAGGTTAAGTAATTCAAGGTCACACAGTCAGGAGGTATGAGATGATTCCTGCTCCCAGGTTTTCTGACTCCTAGTCTGATGTGCTTTATATTGCAGCATACTTTCAATCTTGCTAACATCTCCCAAAGGTTATAGACAGAAGGCATAGCCTTTGAGAACCCAAGAGTACCTATGTATCACAGTGAAGCAACAGAGGAAGAAGCCTCAGATTAGGTGATATGATAAAAGTAATTGGATCACAAAAGGCAAGCTTTTATGTTTCCCAGTCATGCTATCATCCATAGACCTCCGTGGCAGTAATTTCAAGGAAGTGAAATTTCTTCCCCTGAAATACATTATAAAAAACTACATTCTCCCATTTGAAAGGTGAAAAACTTAAGGTTTAGGGAATGGTTGGGTTATGTAGTGTGCTGATATCAGATTTACTTGAGTGAGTGGATTGTTAAATTTTCAGTGTGAGCATTTGCACCTTGGAAATCAACAAACACTACAAATAAGGTCTTGATTTATTATTTTGTTGATTACCTAGACTCAAGAAAGGAATGTAGAAAATATTAAAAATGCAAATTAAATTTAAAAGTATGTCTTGAATACATTGGGGGTGGGGAAAAGAGCCAGTTGTTAAACACTTACCAGCAATGGGTATGCCTGAAAATGACTGTGATTTAAAAATAAAGGTTACCAGTAAAACTTTCTTACAGGACAAGAGGAAGTGGGGGGGGAGAAAGAGAAAGAAGGAGGGAGGCAGGATGAGATAGAGAAAGAGACAGTGAGAGAGACACAGAGAGAAGAAAAGAAGAGGGAAGACACAGAAACAAAAGACAAAGATAGAGACATAGAAAATGAGAGAGACATAGAGACAGAGACAGAAAGAGGGATAACGATCTTGCCCATAAGAATAGAAATCTCTCCTCACATCACCAGTATTGTCAAAATGTATCCCATTCTTGAAGTTGAATTAATAAAAAACAGGAAAAAAATAGCATTCTTCTAGGGAACATACAATCAAGTTCTAGGTTTTTAAACTAAAAATATGTACATAGAGAGTTTAAATTTATGTTTACAATTCTCTCACTAAATGGGCTAGATATCTCATGATTTTATCATGCAAAAGGTAGGTCTTGATCATATCTAGACAAATGTTATTTCTGTCATTAATATCTACATGTTGCTAAACACATAAGCAAAAGTAACATCTTTACTAGATGTCATGGAGATTTTATGCATTAGAGGGAAAGAATCAACTGAAATCTATAGAATTATGTTCTTTGCTTTTAAAATTAGAATGCTTTTTCCTCCTATGTGGTGATGTGATGGGGGAAGGGAGGGGAGAGGTTAATTTTGGTAATATTTGTCTAAGAAAAAGACAATTTTCACATGCCCAATCAGACTGGCTCAATTATTCTTAGAAATATTCATTGTACTCTGCTACTGGAATCAACTGTATATCTTCCTGAGATGATAAGAAAACCAAACAATGCCCACCTAGAAAGAAATGCCACTAGATTCTATTATCGAGGCAAAACAAATCAGATGTCAAGTTAATGAAAAGGATACCTCTTCATTATAACAATCAATCAATCAGCTTCTGCATGACTCCTAACAAAGAAACTCAAGGAAACTCAGTGCCTCCAATAAAGAGATTTTCTGTAATGTGATCTTGACTTCTGATATTTTACCATCCTTTTTAATAATGCTGCTAGGAAATAACGAGGTAATAATTCACATCCATTGAGTGCTTTCGGATTGACAAAACATTTTCCCTAGAGCAATTCTGGATGTAGGTAGTATAAATGTTATCGTCCCCACTTTACAAATAAGAAAACTGAGTCTGATACTTTAATGTTTTGCCTACCCCTAGTGTACCATGTAAGTGTGAGAACCAGGATTCAAAGTAAGGTTTCTTAGTTCCTAGTGTGGGCCTCTTTCTATTGTTCCATAAAAATGCTCTGAACCCATCTTAAATATAACACAGTTGGGCTAGATGATCTCTACAGCACTTTCCAGATTTCATTTGCTATGATCTTATTCTCGTGGATGTTATCATGATAAAACTGCATGAAAAAAATCTTTCTTTCATTTTAAAAAGGAGTAGTCAATCAAAAAAGCTCACTATGTTCCTAGCACCATGCCAGATTTGGTGATACAGAGACAAAAATAAAACAAACCCTGTCTTCAAGGAGCTTCTATTCTGCCAAGGAAAATAACATGTACACATTCATATAAGTCAAACACACACACACACACACACAATGAATACAGGTAATTTTGAAGGAGGCAGCACTGGCATCTGGGAGGATCAGCAAAGGTCTCACATAGAAGGTGGCAGCTGAGCTGAGCTCATCTCAGAGGGAAGCTAAGAATCCAAGACGTAGTGGTGAAATGGTCCATTCCAAGAATAAAAGACAGTCTGTACAAAGCCACATGAGAAGGGGATATTTTACAAGACTAAGAGGTAAATTGGGCAGGAATGGGGAATAAATGAAAGATAAATCATGTGTAATAAGTCTGGGAAGGTAATCTGCTACAAGATTATGAAGGTTTTCAAAGGTATTTTATCTTAGAAGCTGCAGGGTTGTGTTGTTGATGTTGTTATGGGGCGGAGGTTACTTTTTAAGGAAAGGAGTGACAAGGATTAATGTCTTTAGGAATATCACTTTGGCAGCTGTATGGAGGATGGCTTAGAAAGAGGAAAGGTTTCAGATGGGGAGACCAGTTAAGAGTCTACTGCCATATTCCAAGTGAGTGGAGGAGCCCTGAACCAGAGTGGTGGCCCTGAGAGTGAAGAGAAGGGGAGAGAGGTGAGTGGTATTGTGGATAGGGAATAGACAGGACTTGGCAGCTGATTGGATATGAGGGTGTAAGGACTGAAGATTTGAGGATGACTTTAGAGAGTAGTTCTCCCTCTCTCTCTTTTTTTTTTCTTAAGAAAGAACAAATGCAAAGTTCAACACGTTGAGAAACAAGGCAGCAAAGCCATTCTGGAAGACATTTTGCAATGCTCCCTAGTTCTGGCAGGGGAAGTAGCAGGATTTCAATGAAGTGCATATCACAATAGCACCATCTCCATAGTTAAAAGAGCTGAGACAAGTGGGAATAAGTCAGCGGAGGAGGTGTGTTATTCTGGCTGTATTCCAAGAGAAAGGTAACAATCTGGTGCAGGGTTTGGAGAGCGAACCTTGTGCTGAAAGCCCCTCAGGATACAGGATGCCACTGATAACAATCACTGAAAGAAATATGACAAGCACTTTTAAAAAATTATTCCTCTCTAAATTACCTGGCACTGATAATCCATTGCAAATAGCTTTAGAAGCACAGGGGCTGCATACACAGTGGCAGCTAGCTTCCCAATTTCCACCGAAACCTAAGTCAGTAGATTCAGATCACTCAATAGTGAGGCTCATGTTAATTTTCAAAGTGCTCTACTTATTAGCAAGTCATTTCTGGGTTGTTAATTCCTTCCTTACCATAAAAAATAAAAAAATAAAAATAAAAATCTACTGAACTGTTTAGAGACTCTGGGATGAGTTTGTATGGTTGTTACTTCTTGTTTGTTTTGCTTTGTGACCTGACCTCTAATTTCAATGAGGGAGTGAACTTCCAGAGAAGGAACTTAGTCTACCAGTGCAGATCAGTACCAGCAGTACCTCACAGTCTGAGAGAGTTGTCAGGGGGATAAATGGATTAGATGACACGCACAGGATGACACAGCCAGTATGTATCAGAGGCAGGACGTGAACCCAGGTCTTTCTGACTCCAAGACCAGCTCTCTGTCTACTATACCATGCTGCTTTTCATGGTTATATCCAAAAGAACTACTTTTAACATTTATTCTAGCTTTAACCAAGTTCAATTTTATTTCTCTGTCTCTCCCTATGTGTCTCTGTTTCTCGCTGTCTCTGCATGTTTCTCTCTGTCTCTATTTCTCTGTCTCTCTCTGTCCCAGTCTTTCTTTGTCTCTCTGCTATCTTTCTCTCTGGGTCTCTGACTCCTAGTGTCTGTCTGTTTCTGTGTCTCTATCTCTGTCTCTGCCTCTCTGTCTCTCTCTGCATCTCTTTGTCTCTGTGTCTGTCTCTGTCTATCTCTCTCTCTTTCTCCTTCTCACTCTCTCTCTCTCTCTCTCTCTCTCTCTCTCTCTCTCTCTCTCTCTC
>NW_020954608.1:32005789-32021657 GCF_900497805.2 Vombatus ursinus | reverse complement strand
CTCTCTCTCTCTCTCTCTCTCTCTCTCTCTCTCTCTCTCTCTCTCTCTCTCTCTCTCTCTCTCTCATCTCTTTGGGGCTGATTAATTTTATGCCAATAATAAGCAAGGTTTGAGGTTGCAGGGACAGGGGCTTTTGGAACACCAGTAAAGACTAAGGCTTGGCCAGTCGGGTAAATCATGCCCATACATTTTAGTTGCAGCCCTGACGGCATTATAAGTAAACTGGCAGTAAAACTAGTCATAGTTAAATGAAGCAAATGCCATCCCAGTCAGAGTAATGGACATGTACTATAGGGTTGATGAGCCAGCTCATTTAGGCAATTACAGATCATAATTATTCCCTGGTCAAGAACAATGTGAATTAGACTAGCATTATGTTGTAGGTAAATGCTGCTTCTGACTTCTATCATCAAAGAACACTTTACATAGTTCTGGAAAGGTAGCGGGGTGGAATGCCCTGAAATGCATCATTTTTGCATGACATGTTATTTCTTTAACTCTTTACCTCTAAGTCTACATCATTGATATTACAGGAAGAGTCTGGAATTTCAGCATGGAAAACTGTAGATATGTGGGTGGGAACTCCCTCCACCAGTATAGATTGCCTAGGAATCAGATAAATCTTGCCTGAGGCCCAGGGAAGTGACTTGCACAGGATTATACAAATAGTAAGTGTCAACGGTAGGATTTAAACCCAGGCTCTTCATTTCAAACCTAGCACCCAATTCACTAGGCAACAACTTTTACAACTCACAAATGTTGCCAGCGTATAATGGCAATATAACTCTTTTCTACACTGACCCAAAACAGTTGAATCAATTAATTTGACAAGAATTCATTAAGTGTCTTCTCTATGCTAAGCACTATTTATTAAGTATTGGGGAAGCAATGACCAAAAATTAACCCCTGCACTCAAAGACTTTTACATTGGATGGCACAAATATGCAAGTATATTGTGGCATGATGTCCATTATGACTGTATTATCTTTTTCCATCAAGATGAAATTATATCAGGAGAGCAATCATAGATCTAGAAATAGAAGGGACCTTAGAAGCCATCATCTAGTCTAACCTCTCATTTTACAGATGATAATACTGAGACCCAAGGAGGTTAAGCTACTTGCCTAAAGTCACACAGGAAGTAAGGGCCAGCAGAAGGATTTGACCCTTGCTTATCTGACTGATTTAGAGGCAGCTGGGGGCTCAGCAGATACAGTACTGAGCCTGGAATTAGGAAGACTTCTCTTCCAGAGTTCAAATCTGGCCTCAGATACTTACTAGCTGTGTGACCCTGGACAAGTCACTTAACCTCTGAATACCTGACAAAATGGATCCAATGGAGAAGGAAATGGCAAACCACTCCATTATCTTGGCCAAGAAAACCCCAAATAGAGTCATGAAGGGTTGGATACCATTGAAGTGACTGAACAACAATGTCTGACTGACCCCTTTTCCATTGTATTACATTGCCTTCCTCCCCCGTGTAAGCAGACTCCTTGAAGATAGAAATTTTTTTTTAATTTTTATTTTTATTCCCATAACTCAGGTAGTGCCTCACACATAGTAGGTACTTGATAAATGTCTAATGAACTGGACATAAGCAGGTTCCATAGGATGAGATCATTGGCCATTGCAAATTGTAGACCATGTTCCTGTGCAACATTATAATTACCCTAATTGCTTCTAACTACTGTCAGCAATATGTCTTTGACAGCAGGTGATTTCATTGCAGCTAACTTTCCCAGCAAAGGAATTAACAAATGCTGGAGCACTGAATTCCTTTGCAAATGAATACCACAGGTTATATAAAGTGAAACTCAGAAGCAGAAAGATCTAAAACATTACATCCCACAGGAATTTTCCATATCCACTTAATTTTTTGCTTTTAATATAGAAATCAACTGCTTCTTTTGTCATTTTCACACATCTGAACTACTGATTCTCTACAAAAATCTCATCGATATCCAACCATTCAAAGGTCTAATGTAACCTTTGGCTCTTAGAACTCAGAGGTGGGGGAGATGTCCTTGTGAAAGTGATATCTCTGTGGTTTCTGTGACAGAGTGATGATGGAGGCATAGAGACAATGTCTATTCCTCCTGGCCTTGTGTTTTGTACAGTAGATGGGAGCTGGGTGAGAAGGTACTGGAGAGGATGCCTTGAGATGCAGCTTCAGCCAGAGGGATCCATATTTTCAAGAAAGAGTATGAGATGAAGAGTACTAGAATGGACATTCAATAATGACTCAGTAGGGTTCCAAAGGGCATAAGGGTTTTGGACAAGATGAAGTGGAATTCACTTACCAGAGCCCAGAATCCCAGGGGCAGAGTATGGCAACCAGAGGAAAGGGGTGGAAGAAGAAGATTGCTCAAGTAAAGGCAGCATGATTTGAGGGAGAAAATGTCTATTCTTTAAAAGAACGAGCAAAAATCATTCCTTGTCTTTATCTGTTGATATAATAATCTCTCTCATGTGCATGTTCTTTTTTTTTTTTCAGGCAAAACTTATAATGGTTTCACTATGAGGTTTTATATCAATACTTCCTGAATGCAAAGATTCTGTTCCCAAAAGATAATCCCACTTCTCCCCTAAACATATTAGTGTTGTAGAATGAGAATAGAGAAAAAGAAAGGAACTTTGAAACTTAAGAATATACAGCATTTTTTGCCTGTACTATAAGCCAGCCTATTTGTTTTTTTAATATTATTATCTTACTGCTCTAATAATAATTCTATAAGAATAACACAAGGTTGGCCTGTTGTTAAATGTGTGGAGGTAGTAAGGTACAGTGGTTAAAGAAAGACACTTAAATCCCACCTCTCACATTTGCTAGCTTTGTGACCTTGGACAAGTCACTTAACAAAGATAAGACCCTCTCTAATCCTCAGATTCCTCATCTATAAAATGAAGGGGACTCATTCTGTGTAATCTGAATTACATGGCTTCTAAAGTGCCCTCTAGATCCATATCCATGATCCTATGAATGAATTTTTTATTTGAAATGAGAGACTGCTTCATATTCATAGAGAATAACTATTCTCTTAAATTCATATATATGCACACATATACATACATATATACATATGTAATTCAGGGAATAATTATATTGCATAGTTAATGAGGGGAAAAGTTTGGACTCTCAGTTTATTAGTAATTTTCCCTTGACTAAGATTAGATCAAGATTTCTGTGTTGCAGATTCTCTGCCAAAATGATTTTTAAAAAAAATATCCTTTTTCTATGATTACTTTTAAGTCATTGTTAACTTGTTTTTGTTTTTTGTTTTTCCCAAATGCAGAGCACATGCTAGAGAAAGGAGGAGCACTATACTTGGAGTCAACCTCTTTCTTAGCCATGTGACCCTTGGCCAAATCATTTTACTTTGTGCCTCATTTATGTCATCTGTAAGATAAGGGAGTTAGACTAGATGACTTCTGTGTTTCCTTTCCAGGTCCAAATTTTATAATCCATAATTGTTCAACCACATTAAGTATTATTACAGAAACATTTGTTGGTATGGGTGATGCTTTTTTTTTCTTTCCCTTTGCAAATACAGAAACAAATAACAATTTCCTGGCAAGTTTCATACTATGGATAGTTTGCCAAACAAAAGGAACTCTTGTTCTGTATCTGAATTGTGCTACTCTTTTGTTCTATTCCTGTGGTTTGCAGTAGGGACTCCTAATCGATCCAAAAGGGATGGGTTGGCATAGAAATGTGCCTGGGGTCTGGATTCCATTGAAGCTTGCTCCCCTCATCCAGAACTCCAAGCTACCCTCAAGCCCCCTAACTGATCATTCATTGCCAGCACAAAACTCCAAAGTGGCATCTAAGCCTGGCTCTATGAAAAGATTCTCTTACTGTTTCTATACTAAATAAATCTCATGGTTCATGGCTACTTTCAGGCCATAACTAACATTTAACCTCCCCTTCTCCTTCCCCCTCCACCATTTTGTCAATACAGATGTTTGTCACCAGTAAAATTTAAATGATCTGAGCTCATGAGAAAGTGAGGTTTCAAGTGCTTCCTGTTGCTTGACTACAAAGCACTGTAATTTTCAGGGTGTTTTTTTTTCCTTATTATTTTTAAATACCCTGCATTTAAAGTTTCACATCTGCAGAGCCGAAGAGAGGAGTGTATAGAACACAAAGCACAGTATGCACCAGGGGGAAACAAAAGAGGAGTGGGTGGTTTCAGACAAAGCAGTTGCCTTGTCTCTCTGACATGAGGCTTTTGTTGATGTTGTTGAGCGCAGCAAATGAAAGTCGGGTTGGTGGAGCCACGTGCTTCTCCAACCTGTAAAATCCACACTTCATGGTGGTGAGTCCTTGGTTTTAGGGAACAGTTCAGCTTAGCAAAGAGAATGAAATGATTTCCCATTGTTATGAGAAAGGTAATAGGGCAATGAATGAATGGGAAGGAGCAGAGGGGACAGGGGTAAAGAAAGTCAATACAGGGAACTGAAAGGAGGGGAGAGCTCTCTTCCCTGAAGCTCCATTTTTTTTTCCATCTTAAGGGGTTGAGGTGAAAAGAGACAAGGGATTTGGCCAGTATCAGGACATCTTGTTTGTCCTTCCCAAGCTGTAATCCTCATGCTACTCTTGGAAAGTTTCGCTTATGACCAAGTACAAACCCATAGCCATTTAGGAAGAAACTAATATTTCAGCAAAGAAGCAAAATGCTTCAGAAGGTCATTGGGGAGAACAAGGCATCCTATGCTATGTGGCCTCCTAGAGGACTAAGCCCTGTCCTTGGGTTCATGGACTAGAGTAAGGAGTATGGACCACAGAGAAAACAACATTCCACCTGGAAAAAAAAAAAAACAAAAAACAAACATATGCCATGAGGAGGCAGGATGATATGGTGGAACAAATACTGGCCTTGGAATCAAGGGATCTGAGCATCTCTTCTACTTATCATTTAGGTGACTTTGGGCAAGTCATTTAACTACCACCCCCCTTCTTTTTCCTCATCTGAAATTTGAGAGGGTTGAACAAAATGGTTTCTGAGTGTCCTTCAAGATCTACATAAATGAGCCCACAAGCATTTATTTGGACTTCTAGGCTATTATTTCACCCCTTCAGGTCCTGGATTTTCTTTTTTTGTGGGTCCACACTTACACTTCCATATCTAGCTTAATGCCTAAAGTCATCAGTTTTGAGTTAGATAGTCATTTAAGGCCATCTCATTCAACCTTTCCATTTTACAGATGAGAAGACTGTCCTGAGAGGTAAAGTAACTCATCTAAAGTCACACAGATAATAAGAAAGGTAATGGAACAATGAATGAAATGAGGAAGCAGAAGGGACAAGGGTAAAAAAAAAAAGAAATACAGGGAACTGAAAGGAGGGCAGGGCTCTCTTTTCTCTAAAGCACCATTTTTTCATCTAGGCAGAAACTGAATTTGAAACCAAATCCTCTGAATGTAAATGCAGGTCTTCCCCCTAGCCATACTCCAACCCCCCCCACCCCCACCCCTTACTGTACCATGACACCTCCTTTAATCTCAAATCTGATCCCTCTTTATCTTCAACTGTATGTCTCAGATTACCTTTCTATATAGGTATACTCCCCTTATAGCTTTAGGATGCTTGAAATTCCTTTAAGAAAAGGCATTCTTTCATTCTACAATTAGAGATAAGTCTTAAAATACAAACGCCCCTGAGAGAGAAAACAGTGATGCAAATTGAAATCAGCATGTAGATATTTACTTCAACACCTCAAAAGAGCTATGATATCAACCTCTACTGATGCAGTAGACTCTTCCTTGATCAAGCAGAAGGTTTCAAAAGCTGCTGTGATCCCATCATACAATATTATCTGATGGGTAACCTCCAGGTGATGAGTCTCTCTTAACCAGTGCTTTTACTCAGATGACAATTCATTGGAAAGCCTGGCCCACATTCCAATTCTTTCCCGTTTCATAAGACTTCCTAGAGCTTATACTCTACTGTCATATCCTTTGAGAACCCCTGGTCACCTCCATACCACAACAAGACTTTGGAATAGGACTGCAGTGGGAGAAGCTATAAATAGCATAAGTATAAATACATTTCAGATCATTGAGTTACTAGCAACAACAAAAATCTTGAAAGAATTCTGACTGAAACATGGGAAAGGGAGGAGAAGGAGAGGGAGATGAAGAGGAGAGAGAGCTTCCTCATCCCATTCCCCAACATTATATATCACTGGATTGATATTTTTGATTCTGGTCATTTAATCTGCCACACTCAGTTAGAACATTCACCCTGCCAAGTTTGCCAATATGTCATAGCCACAGGACAACCCTGAGGTGCTCAGGTCATAAAGTTCCTACTCTTCCTTCCTCTTCTCTCTTCTCCTCTCCTTTCCCCTCCTCTCCCCTCCCCTCCCCTCCCCTCCTGTTCTTTCCTCTCCTCTCCTCTCCTCTTCTCTCCTCTCTCTCTCTCTCTGTCTCTCTCCCTTTTCTCCACATCTCTCTTAGAAACTTGGTTAGAACTGTTCTCTCCTCTTCATGCAAAATCCTCAAGTTCCAAGTTGGCTTACTACTTTACAAAAAACAAAAAAACAGATAGGGTACAATTGAGTCTCCTCTTCCCATCCCAATACACTTCTTGAGTAGCCTTGCTTCAATTCAGTAGCCTTGCCACCTTCCAACATTATTAACTTGGTTTTCAAACAGTCCAGTATCTTCGACTGACTGTGTGTGTGATAGAAGTATTCTTACCTGTTTACAGTGATATGAGGCTAGCTTTCTTTTTTTTTTTTAGTTACTTTAAGAAGCATTTGGTGATTGTTTCAATAGATGCCACCTTTACCGACATAAACACATCCATCCATCCATCTATGTTTTCAGTCTTTTTTTTTTTTAGTTGTGTCCAACTCTTTGTAACTCTAATTGGCATTTTCTTGGCGGAGATACAGGAGTGGTTTGTCATTTCCTTCTCTGGCATATATTTGTTAGCTAAGTGGATATATACATATATACATATACACATATATATACATATGTGTATATATGTGTGTAATATATGATATGTGTTTATATATATATGTATACATGTATAGATGTATGTGAGTATGTATGTATTCAAACAGGAAAAGCAGAGCCCAGTAAGGAACTTGTATTTTTTCATTCTCAAATTTTCCTTATTTCTATACAAATTATTATTACCAAACTAACTTTATTTCTCATTTTGTTATGATCGTTGGTGAGTTGATAAGGGTTGGGGAACAGCAGAGCATAGATATCGCGTGCTATGATTTCAGTATGGCCTTTAATAATCTCCTTGTGCAGAGATGTGGGGAGATGAGGGCCAGGTTATATAACTTATGGAATAGTTATAAATAACTAATGTAATGATGGCTAACATTTGTATTACTTACTATGTGTCAAGCACTATGTTAAGTGTTTTATAATTATTGTCTCATTTGATCCCCACAATAACCCTGGTAGGTAGGTGATATTAGTATCCCCATTTTATAGATGAGGAACCTGAGGCAAATAGCACTTTCTTTACTGAGGTACCTAGTTGTACTAATGTGTTAACCTGGATTCCCATAAAGTCTTGTCTTTGGCCCTATTCTATAAAACATTTTATCAGTATTTTAGATGAAAATGCAGAAGTAATGATGATAATAATTATCCAATGCATACAATTTGCAGGTGACAGAAAGGTGGAGATAGTAGTCAATATGTTGAAAGAACAAGTCATGATTCAAAAGTATCACGATGAGATAAAATGATGGACCAAAAAAATGATATATAACTTAAAGGTGGTAGGATTAGGTGAATACTACAATTCTAAATTTTACAAATTATATAATTTCCTGAAATCAGATCTATTTTTCAGTGAGGAATACACACCTAAAGGTAATATATTCAACATAGACAAAAGAAAAGGTTCCCAGAGAGGATAAAGATGCCAACAACAAAACTCTACTTCCTTTTTTTTTTCTTATTGAGTATTGCTCTTTTGTTTCTATTAATGATAGTTCACATTTATATAGCACTTTATGGATTTCAAAGTACTTTCCTGTAACAGCTTTGTAAGGAAGGTAATATAGGTATTATCCCCCATATTATAGATGAGGAAACTGAGGCTCAAAGAAATTTAAGTGATTCATCCATAATCACTGAGCAAGTGGTAAATAGAAGACTCAAATCTAAATATAATATTGACAAAGTGGAGAACATCTAGAAAAGATATAAATATAGTACCAGGAAGACCATGACTTATAAGGACTAGCTGAAAGAACTAGGGATATTTAGCATGGAGAAGACTTGGAATAAGTGAGGCACAGATAACATGATAGTTCTCTTCAGGTATTAATAGGAAAAAGGTTTAGACTCTTTTTAGGTTAGCACCAGAGGGCAAGACTAGAGGAAGCTGCAAATTAATCTCCATGTAAGGAAAAATTCCTCATAATTTCAGCAACCTCAAATGGAATAGTTTACCTTGGCCATAGTGCCAACTAGATGTCTTCAAAGAAAGGCTATACAACTACTTCCATGTATACGTGGAAGAGATTTTTGCTAAAATACAGAATAGATTAGAATTCTGCATATGAGGTTTTTTTATATATATAATCTTCATGATGCATTTGGAACATAGACTTGTTAACTATGTAACTCTAAATTTAACGGGAGTAATATCTGTTTTGTTGTCAGTGATTTCTTGACTCTTACCTCTCCAAACATGATCATTTCCCCCCTTTTCCTTGGGAAGATAAATCTACTTGTACTGCTGGACTCTTTCTCTCCTCCCACCAACCCCCATCAATGGGATTACTTGGTTTATATTTTTTATCTACTTAACTATGTATCATTTGTTTCCCTAACAAAGAATATAAGATCCCTGAGTGCAAGAACTGTTTTACTTTTGTCTTCGCATATCCAGAATTTAGCAAAGTGTCACGCACTTAGTAGGCAATTTAAAATGCTTATTGGTTAAATGAATAAATAAAGCACAGAACATCAGAGAACCATAGAATTTTAGAGCAGAAGGGAGCTTACTTGCCTAATAGAAGTGGGAGAGCTGATTTTCAGCTTGAGGAATGGAAGGAGTCAGGGAAATCCACATGGAGGAATTGGCTTTTGAAATGGGTGTTAGGTTGGGGGTGGTTCACCGGGTGGAAGATGGCAAAGCAAATGGGTACAAGGCAGTCTGAGAGAGTGGGGTGTGGGGAAGAGAAGGGCTGGGAGTCATCTAGTTTGGCTGGAGTGTGGATTATATACAGTAGAATAGCATGAGGTAAGACTGAAAATGTTAAAATAGATTTTCAAGAGCTGGACAGGACTTGCTAGGGGAGGTAGAATGATATCGAAGTCATACTGGGCCTCACTCAATCCAAAAATACATTCATTACTGCTCATGTCTTTCTGCTGTTGGTCTTTGCGGTGTGACTCAATGAAAAACAACGTGACGTGCCATATTAGGCTAGTGTCTCTGCTTTTAGAATATCTTTTTTCCTCCCTTCTCCTCCTTGTACGTCTTGCCTCCTATTCCTGTGTGTAATATAGGAACCACTTTCAAGCAAGTTAAACTTAAAGCCCTCCTTAGTTTCTCAGGCTCATTACCAAGGATTTAAAACCTTTCTATTCATTCAACAACAATGGTTTCCATGGCAATTACTGAAACACATGACATCCCCTACAACCCTGCTTAAAAATGCACACAGAGAAATGACTACCAGGTCAACACCTTTCCCAGAAAAATTTAAAAAAAAGATAGGTAATTTTCCTTTATTCATTATATAGACAGGTTGAGGAGAGGGGGAGAGATTAAAAACAACAACAGCAACTGGGGGGGGGCAGAATTCAGTTCGTAATTTTGAATCCTTGTGATGTATTGATTTCAAACAATCTCTGAACCAGACAAACCAGCAAAGACACCACTTCTTTGTTGGAAATAATCTATATTACTTTATGGCATGGTAAGGACAGACGGACTTGCTGCCACTCTCTCACCTCCTGCATCTCCCTGAGCCCTCTTAACCTCTCCTCCCCACTCCATCTTCTCTTCCCACCTAAACCACAATGCCCTTCTCCTTCCTGGCACCAATCCTTTCCTCCTAACAATAGCCATCCATTCCACGGGGAGTATTAGAAGGTCAAAGGGAAAACTAAAGGCACACTGTCTCAGTTCACATCATCTCTGTCAGTCTTTCTTATCATCCTGGGATGATGCTTTTAATCATTCATCTGTGAACTTAAATAAATATACGAAGTAGGGTCATCTTTTAATCCTTTTAAAAAGAAGGGAGTATAGGAAAGAAGCTAAGATATATGGACTGTAAACCAGGAGGTTCCATGTTTCTTCATTGTAAAATAGGGATAGTTAATACCTATCATAGACTCCTCAATCAATCAACAAGTATTTATTTAGTGCCTACTATGAGCCAGGTAAAGTTCAAGCCCTTGGAGATACAAATACACCAGTGATATGTTCCCTGTTTTGAAGAGCGTACGGTCTAGCTAGGGAATCCAACATGTATGCATATAGGTAGATATAAGATAATTTAGAAGTTAGGACACTAGGACAGCCCATCTCTGGATTGGTTCACCAGATCCCTTCCGGGCACCCACTGGAGCAGTGCCCTCATGTACATTATGACACTAGACATCTGCCTGACCTCAGGGCTGGGCAAGGGGTGGACAGCTCTTTAAGTCAGAGGGTGAGGTGTCAGTTTGGTCCTAGAGGTAATAGTAGGCCACTGAATTTTATTGAGTAAGGGAATAATCTGGTCAGAATTGTGCTTTAGGAAAGAATTATGCTTTGGCTTTTGGGTGGAGGATGGGCTTGAGGCAGGGAAGAACAATTAAGAGGCTATTCTCCTAGTTCAGGAGAGAGAAATGAGGGCTTGGACTGGGTTGATGGCCATGTGGTTAGAGAAAAGAAGGATGAAAGAAATATTGAGGTAGACAAGATTTGACAATTTATCAGATATGAAGGGTGAGTGAGAATGAAGAGTTCCTGAAGACCTGGGTTTCTGGAAGGGTTGTGGCCCTCTCAGTAGAAATGGAGAAGTTTGGCAAAGGAAAAAAATAACAAGTTCCATTTTGGACATGTTGAGATTGAGATGCCTGTAAGACATCCTGTCTGAATGTCCAACAGACAGTTGGTGATATAGGAAGGAGCTCAGAGTAAACTCATGTTAGATGATCTGGAAGTCATCACAGGATTAAAAGCTCCTTGCAAGTTATCTTCCAAGAATATTTAGGAGAAAATGGGATAATTTGTCAAGTACATTACAGACCTTAAAGTACTATGTGAGTCAGTGATAATTGCTAAAGGGCCCAAATGATTCACTACTATGTGACTTAGTTTCCACAAGCTAATCGACAGTCACCAGTAATGATGCTAATCTGTGATTTACATAACAAGAATTTTTTGAACAATTTGAAAATAGGATAGTTCTCTGTGAGTGATAAATAACAATGAAGAGGGACATATAAACACACTGATAGATACCTGCACAGGAAAAGCTGAAGGGGAATATACATAACAATTTTTAAATGAACAGGGAGATGGTCCCAGCCCAAAAGAGAATGAATGGTGTAATCCAATTACCCTCATTCTGTCAAGCCCCAGGCAGATGTACTGGATCAAATACATAGTTCCTGATACCAACTTCTGCAAGACCTGGCTCCAGATTTGTAAAAGGACCCCATGAGAAGACTATCTGGGTCATGTCTAGTTGTTTCTGATCTAAGAATACAAAAGATGCTTGAAATCTTTGTCTGTGTTGGGAGAGGGGTTATAAAGCAGGGGGAGGACAGAATATTTGAATTTTCCCAGGAAGAAATGTTTTATTCTTGAAGGATTTCCCTGTGACAAAGATGGCAGGAATGTAAGTATTAATAAAGTTGAAGTTGACCTAGATGATCTCCTAAGTTCTTACTAGTTCAGACTTTCTATGATTCTGTTAAGTGGGCAACAATATATATGTTCAGATAAGAACTCTGTTTACCTAATAGTATTTTCTTTGTTTAAATGAAAGTCTTTATGACTTATGATCTTAGTTAAAGAACTAGCATTTAAGAAGGTAGTTTGGGATGGGATCTGAGGCAGGACTCAAATATTTAGAGTTGGCAGGGATTATATATATATAGTTACTCTTTTCTACCATTTTCTTATTTTTTCCCTGTTTCAGAACATGTCTAAAAGGAAATCTTGAAAACAGCAGACTTGGGTTCAACATTGTGCCAGGAGAGTCCAGAAACTGACAAACTAAAGTTGCATATTTCTTTCCAGATTTGATAACTCCTCTCCACAATCCAGTCTTCATATTAATGCCAGTTGTTTTTGTAATAAATGAATCTAATTATATATCATCCAAACTAAAAAATCTTGAATGACTCCCTGGCACTTATAGACCAGGGGTTCTTAACTTGAGGTCTATGGACTCACCCCAACATGTACATGGAGGCATTTCAGGGGGTCCAAGAATTTGGATAGAAAAAAAATCTTTATTTTTACTAATCTTTAGCTAAAATTTAGCATATTCTTTAATTATTTAAAAACATTATTCTGAAAAGTGGTCCATGGGTTTCACCAGAATGTCAAAAGGATCCAAAGCACAGCAAAGGTTAAGGGCCCTTGTGATAGCCTAGTATTTATTGTTCTCTACAATCTGACTTCAATATACCCATCCAGATTTATTTCAAACTATTCCCATTCATGTACTCTGAACTCAGTACCAAACTGAATGCATTGTTTCCTGACTTCTTCCTATTTGCCTCCATGCCTTTTTACATATCATACCCTATTCTTGGAACGGATTCCCCCCTGCCTCTATCTCACAGAATCACTATAAGTTAAAAGGACCTTGGTGACCATCTAATCTAACCCACAGTTGAAAAATAATCCCCTCTATCATATATGTGATAAGTAGATTGTAAGTTCTTTGAGGACAGGGACTGTCTTCTGCCTCTTTTGGTGTCTTTGGTACTTAACACAGTCCCTGGCACAAAGCAGGTGCTTAATCAATGATTGATTGGTCATCTAAACTCTTTTTCTTTTTTTTTTGGGCAGTTGGGGTTAAGTGACTTGCCTAGGGTCACACAGCTAGAAAGTGCCAAGTGTTTGGTCTGAGGCCGGATTTGAACTCAGGTCCTCCTGACTTCAGGGCCGATGCTCTATCCACTGCTCCACCTAGC
Source organism: Vombatus ursinus (assembly GCF_900497805.2). Classification (NCBI taxonomy): domain Eukaryota; kingdom Metazoa; phylum Chordata; class Mammalia; order Diprotodontia; family Vombatidae; genus Vombatus; species Vombatus ursinus. The sequence goes on along the minus strand of NW_020954608.1, from coordinate 32,008,517 downwards.
TGCCCCCATCTAAACTTTTCTTGAAGACCTCCAGTGAGAGGGAACCTACTTCCTCCTAAAACAGGATATTCCACTTATGGATAGCTCCAAATTCACAATGTTTTTCCTGTTTTAGAGCCTAAATTTACCCCTAGGTAATTTATTCCCATTTCTCTGGGTTCTTGCCCTAGAGGGCCAAGCACAACAAGTCAAATTCCTGATAAGAGCTGTTCAAACATTTGAAGACAGTTATCACCAGTTTTCTTCTCCGGGTTGAATAATAATAACAATAGTTATTATTATCATTTATTATAGCTAACATTCATAAAGCCCTTACTACCTGCCAGACACTGTGCTAAGCATTTTACAATTGTTATCTTATTTGATCTTCACAATAACCCTGTGAAGTAGGTGATATTATTATCCCCATTTTACAGATGAAGAAAATGGGTCAAACAGAGGTTAAGTGACTTGCTCAGGATCACACAACTAGTAAGTATCTGAGGCTGAATTTGAACTCAAGTCTTCCTGATGCCAAGCATAGCTATCCATTGTGCCAGGTAGCTGTTTACAAAGGAGGTGATAAGGATATCATGCCTTCTTAGTGAAATTTTCCTCCTTCAAGACATTTCCATGACAGATGGGGCACTTGAATCTGCCCCCACCCCACTTCCCTCCACATATTATGAGTTTCTTAAGGGCAAGGATTATGTCATTTTTCATGTTTCTGTCTCCAGCACCTGGCACAGTACCTCAGAGCAGATTCTTAATAAATATTTTTGTAAATGAATTGGAGCACTAGTGAAGAGAAATATTTGCCAACATTCATTGTATTGATGTTATGATTAAAAAATAACATTGTTCCTCAAGGCTTCAAATGGCACCCTGAATGACTATAAGGAAAAAGAGTTGAAGTTTCAAATTTGAAAGAAAAAAATCATTTTTTTTCTTGACTGTCAATAATGGTGGTAAATTCTAGCTTCTACTCTTCTCCAGTTTTCCACCATTGGCAGAGGCCTTACAAAAGATAGATTGCTGCACTGACTTCTGTGTGAGCTTTTGATTGGTTTCTAGTTAGATAGTTTTGTTTGTTTGTTTGTTTTTAACTATTTCCATGGATTATAGTTGTGGTGCAGTGAAAAGCACCTGGCTCTGGAGTTAGGGGATCCGCATTTAAATCCTGCCGGAGAGAGACAGAGAGAGAAAAAGAGTAAGACAGAGACAGAGAGAGACAGAAAACAGAGAGACAGGGAAATAGAAACAAAGACAAATAGAGACAGACAGAGGCAGAGACAGAGAGGAAGGGGAGAGGAATAAGAAGAGGTATGTACCATGCACTATGATAAGTGTTAGGGATGCAAATACAGCACAAAGATAGGCCCTGGGGCAGCTAGGTGGTACAGTGGATAAATCACCAGTCTTGGAGTCAGGAGGACCTGAGTTTAAATCCGGCCTCAGACACATAACACTTACTAGCTGTGTGACTCTGGGCAAGCCAATTAACCCCAATTGCCTTGCCAAAAAAAAAAAAAAAAAAAAGATACACTCTGCCCTTAAGGAACTTACATTCTAATAGGGAAAGACAACACAAAAAGGGTTGTGAGAAAGAGGAGAGAGGAAGAAGGTATCCTTGAGAAGCTATGGCAGGCAGACTGTGGGAAGTGGCATTTGATTCTGGGCTCCTATGTTTTGATACTTCTAAAATGGTCACACCACTAGAAGGCCATTTTCCTCAGCTTAGTCATGCTGTTGTGGAGGAAATTAACATTGAGCTATGCCCTTCCAAAATAATCGTATGCTTTTCTTATTTGAAACACAATGCCTCTGACAGTCTTCTGGCATTTAATGAAAATGTTTTAGAAATATTCTATGTATTGTCCATCTCTGTTCTTGCTGAGAGGATGAGGGAAAGGGAAAAAAAAGGTGAGATGATCAGGATAAAGAAAAATAAGACATTTTGAAAAAAGAACAACTTTAACAAATTGTGAAAAGGTATACTCTCTAGATAGATTCTTTAAAAATACTTCTTTAAATGAATGCATTTTAATCTGGCATATAAAATCCTAGCTTTCCTACAGCCATGAAAACTAAATGGTATCAGGTAGTGTTTGTAATGGGTAGCATTTAGCATTTGTATAAGCACTTTGAGGTTTGCAAAGTGCTATGTGCATATATATGTGTGTATGTATATATACATATGTATGAGTATTGTACATATATATTTTTTCTACTTCATTCAATCTTCACTGTATTCCTGAAGATAGGTGCTATTATTATTCCTATTTTATAAATGAGTAAACTAAGACTGAGAGAGGTTGTGACTCCATACGCCTAGTAAATGTATATGGCATAATTTGAATTTAGGTCCAACACACTTCATTGTACCAATTAGTTGCTTAATAAAATAAAGAGGGAGGTAAAGGCTGGCTCCATTATTTCACTGGTATAAGGAATTCCTGTGTGAGGAAAATTCTCTCTAGGAATGCAGCTTAGTACTTTCTATTAAATATATAGTCTTGGGAAGTTAACTAAAGTTGACTAAAGTGTTAAAAAGTTAAGTGACTTGGCCATGGTAATACAGGTTAGAGGCAGGTCTTGATTTAGGTCTTTCTTGCTCTAAGTCCAGTTCTCTATATACTAGGCAATTCTTTCTTTCTTTCTTTCTTCCTTTCTTTCTTTCTTTCTTTCTTTCTTTCTTTCTTTCTTTCTTTCTTTCTTTCTTTCTTTCTTTCTTTCTTTCTTTCTTTCT
>NW_020954608.1:31918206-32005608 GCF_900497805.2 Vombatus ursinus | reverse complement strand
TTTCTTTCTTTCTTTCTTTCTTTCTTTCTTTCTTTCTTTCTTTCTTTTTGTAGTTTGGTATAATAGAAAGAATATCACCCTGGGTTCTAGTCCAGAATCTATCAATCACTAGCTACCTGACCTTAAGCAAGTAAAAAAATGTATCTGACACTCGATTTCTTCTCTAAGAGGAAGGGGTTGGAATAAATAATTTCTAAGATGACTTACCAATGGATCCATTGAAGTTTTAAAAGTCTGCAAAATAAAAGCTGAATACTTCAGATTAACTCTTCTATCTGTGTTTAATATGTATCTATCAGCACTTTATGTTCAACATTTGGAATCTTTTTTTCTCAAATGACCTGCCTTTAGTCACATAGATAATGTGTCAGAAGTGGGATTTGAACTCGAGAATTCCTGGTTTCAAGACCTGATCTTTATCGCATATATGTGTGTGGATAAAGATAGAGAGTTATGTGTGTATATGCACACATGTATGTATGCACGCATGCATGTATATATCAATACATACATACACACATGTATATAATCTGCATGTATAGATAAATTGATTCAACATATGCATATATTCATATATATTCAATAAATATTTATTAAATTCTGCTCTGCAGAAGTCACTGTATTTGATGCTGGGAAAACAAAGACAAAAACAAAATCACCAGTGCTCTCAATTAACTCATATTCTACTGGGGAACTGTGTCCATATCTATCTACCCATCTGATTAACTGATGATGAAATTATGTCTGGAATTTGGATAGATATTGAGAGAGAGAGACAGAGGGAGAAAGAGAGAGAGAGAGAGAGGTAGTAGGTAGATAGTAGTAGGATAGAGTATTGGACCTGGAGTCAGGAAGACCTAAGTTCAAATTTGGCCTCAGATATTCACTAGCTGTATGACTCTGGGCAGGTCACTTAACCTCTATTTGCTTTAATCTGCCAGAGAGGGAAATGGCAAACCACTTCAGTATTTTTGCCAAGAAAAACCCATGGACAGTATTGGTGTGCTATGGTCCATGGAATCACAAAGAGTCAGATACAACAATGACTGAACAGCAAAAGACAGATAAGAGATTTACAACTGTGATTTCACTGGTGAAAGAACTTGACCAGTATGTATATCTCAGGTAGACAGTGCAGATGGCAACAAGTTAGGGCCTGGAAGGGAAGAGAAAAGTTCTGGATTGCCTCGAAGAAACTGCAAATCTCCTTTAATGACTCCAAGCTTTTATGGAAAGGTTCATCTTTTTAATACCATCATTTTTATCAGTGTTGATTTATGACAATAAGATAGAAGACAACAGTCTCCAAAGAATTAAAAATGAATACCACATAGAAGGCAATGGATGGGTACATAGTGAGCTAGAGCAGGCTGCAACACAGAACCAATAAGGAACTTTGAAGAAGAAAAAGAGGAAAAGGTGATGTCAAAGAAATGGATGATAGGAAGAGAATATGGACTGGTAATGTGATGAGGTCCAGAGATGACAGGTGTATTGCTAGCAAGCTCCACTGATGCCTTCCTGCAGTCAAGAGGAAGCAAGGAATGACTCCAGGACATTGGATAGTGCCCCTGGAATAAGCATCTCCGATGACATGAACAAACGTCACCAGCATTGGTTGTAATCTGGTCCGCTGGGAGCTCCAGTGAGCCCCCTAGTTGATGAGACCACAGAGTCATTTGAGTATTTGAGAGACAGGACTCCTACTGACCCCCTACCGATGAAGACCAGCAATTATTCTATAACTTAGAATCTTAAAGAATTTTCTGGAGCAATAAGAGTTTATGTGACTTGGCTAGGGTCGGGCAATCACCATGTGTCAGAGTTAGCACTTGATTCCAGTTACTTGCTGGCTTTCTATCCTGTATTCCACACTTTCAAGGGTTACACACATAAATATGTCTATATTTATTATATACACACGTGCATATATGTGTGTGTGTATATATGATCATGTATATACAAGCACATGCAATCCAACAAGCACACAAAGTAAAATAGATGTTCGATTGATGAACATTTTAGAGTAAAATATACCAACTAATAAAGCTATGCATTAATTATTAATTATAGAATAATTAAAATATAGTAAACTGCAATTCTAACCAATACAACACCAGATATTATTAAAAGGGTTTTTTTGATGATTCATATGTCATTTTAGGATCTTACAAGGTTTGTGGGTCATAATTGTAAACCTCAATTATAATTAAAAGACTGGAAATGCCAGTTCATGAAGATTCTTGGCTGAGAGACTCAACTGATCTAGCAGTCACAAACAGGCATTGAATTATCTGCTATAGACAAAACATTATGTTAGGCATTGTGGTAGCTACTAAGAAGTATGAGACTTAGTCCATGCCCTCTAAGAGATTATAATTTGACTTGGAAGGAAATTTTACAGGTAAAAAGGTAAATAATAATACAAGGTCATACATGGCACAGCTTTTGTCTTTTATTCTACTTCTTACATTGAGGTCATCGTTGTTAATATGTTGGAGTCTGCTTATATCCACAGTATATCTTTCCACTGCCCTTTGAATAACCTTTCATCTTGATTCTTCTAAGATTATGATGTTCCATGGTCTCTACCTACACAACATTACCAGGAGACGAATTGTATTAGACATACGACTGGTACTAGAAAGACAGACTTTTGCAGCAGGGCACAACTTTGTATCTTTGAAAGCATGACTCAATTTTCCAAATAAGATACAGCCAGTTGTGTAACAAAAGAGAGATAACAGAGGAACAGCACAAATGTTATACTGATATCCATCAAATATTTAAAAAAAGACTCAACACTCTCCTATCTTCATGCCTTTTCCTGGGCAGTCCTTAAAACCTGGCAAACACTCCCACCTCATTTCAATTCTTAGACTCCCTATTTCCCATTAGAGCTTGGCTCAAATATTATACTCTGTATGAGACCTTTCCTCCATGAAACTCCACCTCCCAACATCTGCTCAAATTTCCCCTCAAAATTAACTTGCATTTCTTTGGTGTATATTTATATATCTTCATATTTGTACATGTTGTATCCTCTAATTGAATATAAGCTTCTGGAGGGCAGGGATTGCAATTTTTGCCTCTGTATCCCTAGCTCTTAGCATAAAACCTTCCACCTAATAGGCACCTAATAAACGTTTGTCAGTTGATTGATTCCTATGAGTTTTGTAAAATGCTACCTAAATGTAAACTCTTCTTTGTTATTCTGGAGTATCTATGACACAGCAAATAGAAAGACTACTTCAGAAGCAGGCCAGCCTGGGTTCACATCCTACCTCTGACACACTCACTGTGTGACCCTAGGCAAATCACTTAACCTCTCAGGGCACTAGTCAACTCTCTACAACTATAAATTGCAGAAATGGAGCCAACCTGCAATGGTAGAGGGAGTTTCCTCACCTGCAAGTTCCTTATATTTATATTTATCTCTCTACCTTTGGAGAAACCATAATTCTTCTTCCTCCACCCAAGACTTCTGGTGCTGCCTTACCATGGTGTCATGGGATTTTCTTGGCAGAGGTATTGGAGTGGTTTGCCATTTCTTTCTCCAGTGGATTAAGGCAAATGGAACTTGCCAAGGGTCACATAGCTAGTAAGTGTCTCAGGCCCAATTTGAACCTAGGCATTTCTTCACCCCAGGCCCAGTGCTCCATTCACTGAGCCATCTAGCTGCCTCCTAGGTCACCTAACTCCATTCAGAACACTTCTCTGTATTTGCCATTCTTTCAGCATTTATACCATATTAATACACCTTTTTCATTTAATTGTCCCCAAATTGTTTGATATATACATTTTGTCCCACCAGTTATATTGTAAGCTCCTCAAAAGGCCTTGTCTTCTAACCATTTTGTGTTGGTTTCTCCAAGGATTCTTCCTTAATTTTTCCTAGGCACCTCCTCCAAAAGTTAGAGTTTTTGAGAGTTGCTTGGGACACTGAGATGTGTCTAGCTATGATATATGCTAAGAGAATAAGGGCCCTGGTCAGGGTAACAAGGCAAGAATGTGTAGAGGTGGGTGGATGCTTATATGCAGATGCTCTTGACTGAGACCAGTTCTCTGTCTAACTATACCATGCTGCCTCTCTTAATGACAACTATGTGTTTATATGCATGTATGTGTGTATATATGGACATAAACATATATGTATACATATATATAACTTTCTAGTTTGTTTTATATATCTTTATTTGAACAAATATGCATATATCTTAAAGAAAAAAAATTACTATCCCAGGCAATAGATTGTGTTTATATCTGATTAGCACTAACCCCCTGGAAGATGGAATCAGCGGGTGTTCCTCTGCCTGGTTCTGAAGCCCTGCTGTCTATCCAGTTGGCTGTATAAATCTTCCTTCTGATAGTCTGGGTGACATAAAATTATAGGAAATGAGGAAGAGCTCCTAGAGTAATAGTGATATAATGAACAAAACCAACTATTTTGGTATACCAGCATGATAGCACCAGTCAGATGCAGGCACATTCTGTTGCCTGGAGCATGTTTCTTCAGGTTATTCATGCTCACAGGCCTGCAAAATAAAGCTACAGGCATACATATGTGTGTACATATATATACACACATGTGCACTGTTTATGGGTGTATATACCTATACATATGTACATATACATGCATTCGTTAGTATATATGTGTTTCTAGGTGTTATTATATGTATAAAGAACTTCTGATAATGGAGAATAATACTCTACCCACTGACTCACATTTTCATATACATATATATTCTACATACTTGTAGGTATAGATATACATGGACATCAACATAGATATAGCTTATATTTGTACACATATCATATAGTAGATAGAGAGCTGACCTTGAAGCCAAGGAGACTTGGGTTCATGTTCTAATTTTGACACTAGCTGCGTGACCTTGGGCAAGTCAACTAACTTCTCAATACCCTAGGCAGCTCTGTAAGACTTTAAGTTGAAGAAAAAGTGCCAACCTGCATTAGGATTTTCCTTACCTCAGAGATCCCTATGCCAACAAAATCATTGGTATATATGTACATATCCATATATATCAAGGGAATCATAAATATATGTAAACACATATATGCCTTGAAATACAATGAAATTACTCAAGTATGTATGTATATACATATATACACATATACATTTATATACATATTTATTTAAAGAAGAAGACACCTACTATACCTTATGAGATCATAAATCTTGAACCAAAAGGAACATCAGATACCATCTAGTGAGATATCCTCATCTCACAGATGAAAGAACTAATGTCTAGTTAGAGTACATACATGCATACATATATGTGCATATATAACATATATAAAACACTTTGTGGACTTCATACATGTATACATATATGCCTATGTGTATAGTAACATTTCAAAGAACACCTGTATTTCAAGATATTTCATGTCATTGTTACTTCTTATGAGATAGTATTCCAGTGAATACAAAAAGCCTGTTGGATTTGCTCTGGTGCTATTACTCAGTGGTTGATGCCTAAGGTGTGGTCATTGGCTCATTAGCTAAGACCCGCTTGTACCTTTGCAAGTAATTTTCCAGGTTACATTGGCCACTGCCAATGTACATTCAACAACTGACATCTGGCTGTTATACAACCTCATTTTTAATCAGAGGGAAAATAGTACCTTATAAATCAACAATAACAATTCGTCCTTCAGCCTTGAACAGGCAACATTTTTGAGATAGAAGTAAAATCAGACACTCCCATAGCTCAAGAAGAGCCATGTTGCCCTATAATAATATTAACCGTTATCATCTGGTGCCAGATTCTCTGCAGAGTAGATTGAGGGGATTTTTAAACTCCTTCTGGGGAAAATTAACTGTCCAATACTGGGTGTATGTAGAATGTAACAAAGTTCTAAACGGTGGAAAAATAAAAATTCTCTCTGAGAGGGATCCTCAGAGTAGGAGAATGAACCAAAAAAGCAATAAGAAGTGGATTGAATGAGGTATAAACAGAATCCTGATGGAATAAGAGATATGTGTCACAGGGACAGATAACTAAGGACAGCAGATACAGGTTGACATCTAGGGTTTCCAGAATATACCCAAAAAGATTACCAGAAATTGCATTCTCCTTTCACATAACAGCACTATTTACTCATCTTATCCATTGAAGTTTTATTTTAAATAAAGTCTTGCCTCCCACCCAAAAAAAAAAAAAACCTCTTTCAAAAAACACTTTGTGGAGTTCCCATAAATAATAGATTTTTAGAGTTAAATAATGGACAAGAGCAGAGGGAGAGAGGAAATCAAGAGGTATATTCCAGGCCAGGGAGAAAATACATGTTTTCAAATGAGATTTGAAATGAGAGAAAGTGTCAGGAAGGTCAAGCAATGCATGCAGCCTGTAACAGACTGAAGTGCTGGTGGAAGGCACTTGTATTAATAGAGATGGGAACAGATGGATAAGGAGAAGAGGAGAGAGGAACAAGACCCATAGCCAATTCTCTTCTCAGAGTAGCATTGCACCTTGCAAACACAGTTGTATTAACCTCCATCATAGGTCTGGTAGCTAGATGCATCCAAAGATAAGCATTAAACTGAAGACACCATCCTATTTTTTAACTCTTACATGGACACACTTACCTTAATTTGGAGGATGAGTATTTCGATCTTTCAGTGTCTCATCCTTCTAACGTGTTGATTTCAATCATTAAGTAAAATTATTCTCCCGTCTAATGTGATAGAAATTATAAAGATGCAAGGTGAAATGTCAAGAACTAAGGACTAGGTATTAGGAAACCAGAATTCTGACCCTAGATCTGCCCTTAACTAGCTGAAGTGAGGGATTCCTTCATCATCTTGGTCCTTAGTCACCTAATCTATAAACTAAAGCAGTTAAGCTAGATCATTTCTGAGACTTTTTTCAGTTCGGAGATTCTGTTTGTAAAGACTGACAGCATAGCCCAGAACACACACACACACACACACACCCCGGGAGAATGTAAATAAGGTGGCCTTTCACAATACATTATTTTCTCCTCTTAAAACAACTACGTCTCAAGAAACAGAGACAAAGCAATATAATTTTTAAAAAATAGTCACTGCTCCTTAAATCTATGAATTAATTAATTAATTAACAGGAGTTAACGAATGAAGAAATTGATTTTACAGTGGCTGTGAAGTTTCAGAATTGCTTGGCACCATAACATGGTGGAGAGCTCATTGGATTTAGCTTGGAGTCCCCTTTCTGGGCTTCTGTTTTCCTCACTTGGAAAATAAGGAAGTTAAACCAGCTTTAATGTTGTATGATTCTGTATTGCTGGTACATAATAAAACATCCTTTTTACATAAGATACATGTTATGTGTTATCTATAATTTGTTATATTATCACTTTAAATTTATTTATAAAGTTCATGTTATAATTCTGTTATGAGAATATTCATGTGTTTACTAAGTTTATTAATTCATTCCTTCCTTTCAATGGGAGATAATTTACTTGAATTTTAAAAGTCTAATGGGGCATTTGGAAAGAGAAACAGACAGACAGATACAGAGACACAGAGTGGAAAGACAAAGAGAGAGTAACAGAGAGAGAATTCTTCAAATAAATCCTTATGTAAATCTTATCAAGGGCCCAGCATCAATCAATATTTTCACATGAACAGTTTTTGAAGAGACAGCATCTTCTTTAAGTTAATAAATTATTATCCTCACAATATATAATCATAAGTAGGACCCTAATGAATACTTGAATAGCTTCTACCCAAACATTATTCAAGTTCTGTCTTTACAAGCTATGTATTTAAAGCAAACAGAAATAGCTACTTATACAAGTCAACGTTTGCTTAAGGTAAGGAGAGAATAATGCTAATTTTATTCAGTTTCCTATTTCTTTAATACTTCAGTGGATATATGATGTCATCAATATGGGCATTGCCTCCATCAGCACTGAACACACTCTCTTCCTATTTATTAGATTCTGGGCCCAATTCACTGTCTATCTGTAGTAATTGTCCCAGATATATGTACTAATATAGGTAACTCAATAGGCTAGCTTATCAACTATATGACAAAGTTGGGAAAAATACATTTTTTATTCATTTTGTTTTTTTTCTGTATAAATTGTTAGGGCAATCTCTTTTGTATAATCATATATCTCACTGAGGAAGTCCTCCAGTTTCTTGGGGCTTAATGCAATATGCATAATTATCATCTCAAAAGAGTAGCATCCAGAGCGCTTCATGATTATAGCATATCTCTCTTCCATTTGGACTTTGAGTAGGATATTTTCCATGATGGTGGTATCTTTCACAAGCATGTATCATACCTTTACTGATGTTTCTAAGCAGAGGGTCATTGGAAAAGTTATCTCTTTGTTTTCATTTATCAGAGGATTTTGTATGATCCTGAATATTTATGTATTTATGGAAGAACACTTCTTAGACTCCTTAGGCTGAGTTTTCTGTACCGAATCGAATGTTTTTGTTTTTTCTGTAATCAACAAGTAATTTAAAAAAAACAGCAAGATCTTCTATTGTCTGCAATTTGTTTCTGCAGAAGAATCATTTGTGATATCTAGTCTATTTCCTTGTCGTATACTCATCAAGCATTCCCTCAATATATACAGAGATCATTCCCATAAAGATTTTATAAAAGATGAAGAAATAGGTATCTAAGTATGTGGTTACTGAGGTCCTCTTAATCACTTGTGGGGAACATGGGGAGGGAGGAGAAAATAGTTATCATTTGTAATGTTTTTCCATTTCTTTTATATCTTGTCTTCCTTAAAATATCATTTTGAAACATTTTCTCAATGATTTCAAAACTATGTTGCCTTAATATATATGATCATATATATACATATACATATATAATATATATATACATATATACATTATATATATATATATATATTTATGATCAGTTATGTCCAGCTGCTCTTTCCAGTTTTGTTTCATTTCTGGTTCCTCATCTATCACATTTGGGGCTAAAGCTTTAGATCCCAGGTGAAGAATTTTCACTGCCACCTATGATGAAAAGAAAACATTATTGAAACATTGACAAATCTGTTGCATTTAGTATTTACTTGTTGTCCTTCCAGTTTCCTGTATGAATTCTCTTGGAGTGATGTGACTCATCTGTGTCCCATGCCAATCTTTTTACAGAATTGTTTTGTGTCCAACCACCAACCACCACTTGTTTTCAGTTTTATAAGAAAATACTACTGTTAATCTTTTACCATCCTGCTCCATAGTGCTTTACAAATGAGTTTGTACTCTAAAGCAGTGTTATCTTGGGCAATTTACTCCTAGTCTATCTTTACACGAGAGTTTAGAGAGCTGAAATTTGGATTGGCTATTGCAAATGAAGGATGGCAGTCAAAATGAGAGATGATGGGAAGACTTTGGCAGGGGTGGAAATTGAATCAATAGCACTCTGAAAAAAAAAAACTGACACACTGACATAAGTAACAGAAACAGACCACTATTCCTTCCTTTCTCATGAAGGGAAAAAAAAGCCACGGTATTTTACTTACATGAGACAGATAGCAGAATAGAGAGAAGTGTGCTGCAAGTTAGCCTATCAGAGGCAAACAAATCTTAAATAGAATATGTATTTATATAACATTTTAACATAAAAAAAATGAAGGAACCAGTGCTTTGGTGGTCATTAAACAATGAAATTGGTTCCACCAAAAACAAAGTAATCATCCACTTCTACAGAGGCAAACCCACTACCATCTCCTACTTTGCACTTTTCTGGGTCTGGAAAGTTCCTCAATTGTCTTTTCCCAGTGAAATATCTCTCTCAACAGACACACTTGACCTTCCTACAGAGCTGTTTTCAAACAGTGATCATAGGATTTAAAGACCATTTAGCACAACCCCCTCAATTTAAAGATGAGGAAGCAGACTGAGAGACTTTTTCAAGGTCACAGAAATAGTAAGAAGCCTTGCTGGGATTCAAAGCCAGTACTTCTGATGCAGAATCCAGTGTTCAGGCCACTCCATGCCTCTCACCTCACTCCCACCATTAAATAAAGATCTTTGGATGTTAGCTTTAAAATTACTTTTTGTTTTTCCTCCTCAGGCTTGGTTGACTAGTGGATAGAACAGATTGTCTGTTATGGTGATATATTTGAAAATGCAGTGCAAGAAGTTCTGTACAATTACAGATGTCTTTTTCATAGACTTATAAAGTTGCTTTACATAGATTATGCCATTTGAACCTATCAATAATCCTGTGAGAGAGATATCATTAGCCCTATTTTGCAGATGAAGAAACTGAGGCTTAGAAGTATTAAATTACTTGCCCATATTCACACAGGTATTAAAAGTCAGAGGTGGGATTTAAACCACACCTTCCTGAGTTGCATATTTACATATTATTTCCCCCATTAAACTGTTGTTGTTGTTGTTGTTGTTGTTGAGTTGTTTCTGTTGTATCTGACTCTCTGTGACCTCATTTGGGGTTTTCTTGGCAAAAATACTGGAGTGGTTTGCCATTTCCTTCTCCAGCTCATTTGACAGATGAGGAAACTGAGGCAAAAAGTTAAGTGACTTGCCTATGGTCACATAGCTAGTAAGTGTGTGAGGCCAGATTTGAACTCAGGTCTTCCTGACTCCAGGGCTGGCACTCTATCCAATGTCTGATATCTGCCAATATGAATCTCCAGTTTAGTAATCAGAATAAATGTCAACCCTTCTGAGATGGAAAATAATAAAAGGAAAAATATTTCAAGGGAACTAAAAATCAGAATGAGATGCCACTAGAAAATAAATGTGGAAAGTAAACAAAGTTCCCTTTGACAGACTATGTTAGGAATAGAAGGATGATCAGTTATTAGAGATTTTAGATCTCTCCTTGGACTGGATAGGATAATCACAGCCAATGAGTAGCTCTGTTTTCTCTCCAATTTCTCTCCAATTCTGCTTTCTATGTCAAGGAAAATTGTCTTTGGACTAGAGATGATAAAACAAATATGGATTTCAGGGTAGGAAAGCACATTAATTGCCTTAAATTATTTCATATTACCAGTTCCTTATAAACTGTATACCAGAGTGCTGAAAGATCTAGAGGTTATAATTGTTGAGTCACTCTCAATGATATTTGAAAGATCATAGAAAGTGGGAGATATCCCATAGGATTAAAAAAGGAGTAATGTCTTATTCCCCAAAAAGTTAGAGATTGGAGTCTTCAAACGATATCACCAGGGCCTTGACTGCTATTATTACTTTGTTTGTTTTTGTTTTTGTTTTTTTTGTTTTGTTTTTGTTTTTTGTTAGGCAAAGGGGTTAAGTGACTTGCCCAAGACCACACAGTTAGTAAGTGTTATGTGTCTGAGGCCAGATTTGAACTTAGGTCCTCCTGACTTCAGGGTCAGTGCTCTATCCACTGCACCACCTGACTGCCCCGACTGCTATTATTAAAAGGTTAGTTTGTAAGAATTTAGAACAGGAAGCTACAATCACAAACCATCATAATTTCATTAAAAATGTTATTCCACATTAACTTCATTTGCTTTTTTGACAAGGTTAATGTAGACTGGCAGATCAAAAGAATCCTATATTCAGTAGATTTTACCCAGATTGTAGCAAAGTATTTGCTTCAATCTCTCATGCCTTTTGGAAAAGATGGAGACATGGACTAGATGATAGCATGGATTTAGAATAGGTTGACTCAGAGTAGTCATTAGAGGACCAGATAGTTTGTATTGAAGTTTCCAAGGGTGCCCAATGCATCTGCCTTTCATCCTATCTTGTTTAATAATTTTATCATTGACATAGATGAAGTTATAGATGGCATACTGATCAAATTTGTAGATGGCATGTGTCTAGGAAGGATAGTTTATATTTTGGATTACAGTCAACACCTAAAAAGATGTTGACAGGCTTTAGAATGACTGATTCGATTTTTAAAATTTATTATTTATTTTAACATTCTTTTCTTTTTAAATTTTGAGTTTCAAATTCTTTCCTTCATTCCCACCCCATCCGCAACCCACTAAGAAGGCAAGCAAGGTTGTCAATTACATGTGAAATCATACAAAGCATATTGCCATATTAGCCATATTTTTTATAAGGCTAGAAAAATAAAGTGAGAAAATTATACTTCAATTTGCACTCAGACTTCATCAGTTCTCTCTCTGAAGGTGGATAGCATTTTTTTTTTATCGTGACTCCTTTAGAACTATCTTGGATCATTGTATTGATCAGAATAGGTAAGTCCTTCACAGTTGAATATCATTACAACAATGCTATTACCTTGAACAATGATGTCCCAGTTCTTCTCACTTCACTTTGCATTAGTTCATATAGGTCATGTTTCCCCCTTGTCATTTCTTATAACACAATAGTAGTCCATCACAATCATATAATACAACTTGTTCAGTCATTCCCCAATTGATAGGCATTCCCTCAATTTCCAAGTCTTTGCCACCATAAAAAGAGCTGCTACAAATATTTTTGTACATATAGGACCTTTTCTCTTTTCTTTGATCTCTTTGAGATACAGACCTAGTAGTGGCATTGCTAGATAAAAGGGTATGCACAGTTTTATAGCGTATTGGGCCTAGTTCCAAATTGTTTTCAAGAATGGTTGGACCAGTTCATTACCCCACCAGCAGTTCATTAGTGTACCTATTTTTCCCTCATCCCTTCCCAGATTTATTATTTCTGATAGGAGTGAGGTGAGACCTCAGAGTTATTTTAATTTGCCTTTCTCTAATCAATAGTGATTTAGAGCATTTTTTCATATGACTATGGATAGCTTTGATTTCTTCTTCTGAAAACTTCCTGTTCATATCTTTTGACCACTTATCAATTAGGGAATGGCTCTTATTTTTATAAATTTGAATCCATTCTATACTCTATACTTTATATATGTTTGAGAAATGAGGCCTTTATAAGAGAAATTTGCTATAAAAAGTTTTAATATTACCTCAGTGTCTATAGTACCTTTAAGCAAAATGTAGTTTTCCTGATTTTCTCTTTTAATTAGGTCTATTTTTGCTTTGCCTTGTCTGAGATCATGATTGCTACCCTTGCCTTTTTCACTTCAGCTGAAGCCTATTAAATTCTGCTCCAACCCCTTATTTTAATTCTGTGTGTGACTTTCTGTCTCAAATGTGTCTCTTGTAAACAAGACATTGTTGAATTCTGGTTTCTAATCCATTCTGCTATCTGCTTCTATTTTATGAATGAGCTCATCCCATTCACATTCACAGTTATAACTACTAATTATATATTTCCCTCCATCCCATTATCTTTTGTTTCCTCCTCTCTATCTTGTCTCTCCTTAAAAGTCTATTTTGTATAGTATATTGATAGATAGATGTAGCTCAGTAGTGTCTGACTCTTCATGACCCAATGAACAATTTTTTTTTTCCCATGGGGTTGTCAAAGATACTACAGTGGTTTGTTATTTCCTTCTCCAGTGGATCACCTTTTTATTGCCGGAACTCTCTTCTATGACCTATCTGTCTTGGGTAATCCTACACGGCATAGCTCATAGCTTCATTGACCTATGCAAGCCCTGCTGCCAGAACAAAGCAGTAATCCAGGAGGGCCTATTTTAGGCAAAGAGGGGTTTAGTGACTTGACCAGGATCATGCAGCGAGTAAGTGTCTGATCCTGGATTTGAATTCAGGTCTTCCTATCTCCAGTACAAGCACTCTATCCACTCACCATCTATGTTGCTGATAGATAGATAAATAGATAGATAGATAGATAGATAGATAGATAGATAGACAGACAGATAGATAAGCAGGCAGATCTTTGACAGACAGAACAAATGGATAATGAGTTTGTCCCAGAAGGTGTGTGCTGTATCAGTTTTTGGAAGGTGCAAGGCTCCTTTAGTGACCTCAAACTTCTCCCAGGAAAAAATGCAGGTAGATTTCAGCTGTCTGTAAGGAAAAACTTCCTAATGCTCAGAATTGTCTATAATGGGAAGATGCCTCAGGAGGTAGTGATCTCCCTGTCCCTGAAGGGCTTCATTCAGAGTTTGGCTGGCCAGTTGTTGGATATGGCATAAAAGAGAATGCTTTTTAGATGTGGGTGACATTAGGTGTCCCCTGAGGTTTCTTTCAGTTCTGAGATTCTGGGATCTTGTAATTTTGAAGATAGAGAAGCTGGATTACTCTAATGTCAGATCTGTAATGGTGAAAGAGTTGTCTTTGACTACCTGTTTGGGGAGGCAGAGAGGAAGTTTCCTCCTAACCTTATAGTGCTTTCCTAAAATGAGTGGTGATTTACAAGTACCAATCTTCATCCTTTCCATATCTTTTGAGGAAGAGCAAAGGACATGTAAGAATTTTTTTTTAAATTTACTCAAAATAATGACTATCTGGCTTCCCCAGACAGACGATATTGTTCCCTCTACTTTCATTTCCTCCCTGTGTTAGGGACCTGACAAAAGGCAGTCACACTATTATTATTTATGGTCCTGCAAATTCCATAGCCTAGGAAATTTGTACCTTCTTCTAACAGAGACTATGCAGAGTTCAGAAAATTGGCAGAGAGTAAGAGCCTATGAAATGCAGAATGTGATCAGGTTCTCCAATAGTGGTATTACTCCATGTATGTGTGTGTGTGTGTCTCTGTGTGTGTGTCTGTGTCTGTGTCTGTATATGTCTGTGTGTATGTAGGGAGGGTTAGTGACACTCTGACACAGAACAGACACCTACCAAATGAAGTCACACTCATGTTGAGGCACATAGTAAGCATGTACACACATGCTAATTGACTGATAGATGGATAGATTAAATCCCTGAGTTAGTGTGTGCTAAGACCTGGACCTGGATCCCAAGTTCCCAATCCGGGCTGAGCACACACTTATTACCCCATGCATATTCTACTTTGGATATTTCAGCACTCTTTTCTCTGTTGTATTTGGGTCCTCAGGCTGACTTCCCCTTTCCCAGTGATGATAGGTGGGGCCTTTCCATGGTTATGTTCATATTTCTGCAATCCTCCAATAAAATGGAGGGCTTCTAGGTCAAATTATCTAATCTAACACTGTGGGCTCTGATCCTCTAGGCCAGGGGAGGGGAACCTGCGGCCTTGAGGCCACACGTGGCCTTCTAGATCTTTAAGTGTGGTCTTTTGACTGAATCCAAAAGGCCACACTTGAGGATCTAAAAGCCTCAAGGCTGCAGGTTCCCCACCTCTGCTTAGGCTTTACCCTGTGCCTGTCCTTCAAACCCCTCAGGAAGTACCATCTGACTTATCAATGTACCCTAAGGCCCTCTGGGCCTTTCCATCAACCTTGCAGCTAAATTCTTATCTACAATTTGTCTTGACTCAATTAGAGTGTGAGCACCTTGAGAGCAGGGACTATGGCACTTTTCTATTTGAATCTGTAGCATTAGCACAGTTTTATATACATAGGAAGCACTCAATATTTGCTTTTACATTCATTTATTCATTCACACACCAATACTATCTCAATTTACTCTTTTCTATATAAATTTTCACTTTTATTACATATCCAGGGGCTAGTTTCTCCAATCATATCCCTAACTGCGTGTTTCTTAAATAGGCCTAGGGAACAATTGGCACCTGTGGGCCAATGCAGGTCCCCAAAGCCTTGGGCACCGATGTCTCCTTGGCCGAAATCAGCACTGGATACAGTGCCTAGTGGAGTGGCATACGTTTATCTATAAAATGGCATAAAAACATGAAGTTTCTGAAGGAAAAAAGTTGCTTCTGGGAAGGTTTTAAGTTCTCCTCCTTCTTGTTTCCAGAATATTTCATTTTTGTCAAATGCCTAAGACCTCTTTCTACATCTATCCACCTTCTAGATGCACTTAATCCTGGGCTCTCAATCAAACAGTAATTTAATCAGCAAGTATTTATTCGGTATCTACACTATCCTCAGCAATAAGTTACTGTGGGGTAAGGTTCAAGGGTGAGTATACAAAGCTATGTCAGATGTAGAAGCATAATATGATATCCCTTCCCTTGTTAAAACATCACTGGAGAGAGAAGGCAGTAATGAACAACACACAAAGCAAGCTATAAAATCAAATAAAGAAGCTTTATAAAGTTTGAGGAAATTCCAAGAAGAGGGTGACCAATAAGGTTCAAGTGGTCAGTGATCACGGGACCACAGATAAAGTCTAGAAGTCATTGAGTCCAATGCTGTCATTTACAGATGAGAAAACTGAGACCTAAGAGGTTTAAGTGATTTGCCCAGGGTTACATGGCTGGTAAGTATTTGAGGTGGGATTCCCTTTGAACTCATCTTTCTAACTTCAACCCTGGCCTTTTATTGACATTAACTATGCTTTATTTTATTTTTATTTACTTTGTTAAATAATTCCTAATTGGGAAACACTCCTACTTGGGAGTGTTGCATGCCCTCAGGCCACTCATTTGACGCCTCTGCACTAGTGATGTCATAGAAATGAGATATAAGTTGCATTCTGAAGGACAGATGAGGTTTGGTTGGGTAAAAGGGAGAGAGAAGGAGAAAGAGAATTACAACAGCAAAGGCATTGAGGAAGGAATAAATATGGTATGTTTATGGCACATTAAACTCAATGTAGATAGTATATATTGAGAATAGTGGAAAATACAATCGGATAAATAATGGAGGGATTGAGGGGGCTAGGTGATTTGGCATTGGCCCTGGAGTCAGAAAAACTCATCTTCCTGAGTTCAAATTTAGCCTCAGACACTTATTAGCTGCATGATCCTGGGCAAGTCACTTTACCCTGTTTGCCTCATCTGTAAAATGAGCTGGAGAAGGAAATGGCAAACTTCTCCAGCATCTTCATCAAGAAAACCCCAAATGGGGTCATTAAGAGTTGGACACAACTGAACAACAACTCAACAACAACAACAACAACAAGATGATACAGTATTATTTAAAATTGCCCAGAGGAGTAAGTAAAAGTTCCCTGGCTGACTGACTAATTGATCACTAGAAAAACCAAAGTAGCCTACCCAGATGTAGTCTTATGAAAAGATGATATTACTTACATAGTGTCATTGGAAGGTACCTCCTGAGAAGGAATCTCAAATTGCCAACATTCTTCCCAGTTCAAAATCTTACGTTCACATAATCTCTCCACTTCCTGTCATTCTACAATTTTAATTTCATTATTTTGCATCTTGAAGGACCTTGCTCCTAAAGGGTCTCCTAATAAAAGGTTAATAAATACCCCTTCGAGATGCCTTACCTTAAACTACTATCAATCAATATCTTAGTAATCATAATGATGGCTTATACTTATGAAGCTACCTTAAGGCTTTCAAAATTATATATGTATACATATAGTGTGTATATGTATGTATATGTATATTTTACATATTATCATACATTATATATTATATGTGTGTATGTGTATTATATATAGACATATGTGTGTGTGTGTGTGTGTGTGTATATATATATATATATGTATATATACATACATACATAAAATTGCATTTGATCTTCCCAACAACCCTAGGAGTTGGGTACTATTATTATCCCCCATGTGAGGGAAAAAGTATAGAGAAGTTGGAGTGACTTGTCCAGGGTCATACAACAAGTAAATGTGCACAGCAGAATTTGAACTCAGGATTTTCTGACTCCAAGCACAATGCTCCATCCACTGCACTGCCTAGCTGCCTCGCTCAGGAACTTACTGAGATAAATTACTTAACAGATAGATGAGAGTAAAACCCCATTTGAATGGCATATTGGCATATGGGGTAGGAAAAAGCCAGGATAAGGGAGAGAGAGAGAGGCTCCCAAAGGCAGAAGAAAAGCATGATGGGGAATTTGCACACCCCCTTCTGTATGTCCACAATGACCCAAACCCTAGAGCAGAAGGGAACACACTGAGAAAGTATTTGGCAGAGAATCTGTCTGAACCAAACCTGTGAGTGAAGTTTAAAAATGCAGCAAGAACCATAGAATTAAACTTTACAGTTGGACAGGACCTCAGGGGTCATCTATTGATCAAGAGGCCCATACCATATCCACTAGTGGTCATCCAACCTCCATTTAAAGACTTTAAGTGAGCAGGAAGCTACTATCTCATGGGGAAGTACATTTCACTTTCGGATAGTTCTAGTATCTAGTTGCTGGCAAGCTTTTTCTGTTCATGGGGTTAAAACTGCTTCTCTAAAACTTCCATTAATTACTCCTGGTTCTGACCTCTGAAACCTTGTAGATTGAATTGAATTGCTCTGCCACGTGGAAGTTCTTCAGATACCTGAAGATTTCTATCGTGTCACAAACCTTCTTGTATCACTCTAATCCCACCCCTACTATGTATGTCTTCTTTTCTCCAAACTAAATATACTCAGAGCTTTTAACTGATTTTCATACAGCCTGATTCTTTGGTTCTCTTAAGTTCCTAGAATCCCTCTTCTGAATTGGCTCCAGATTATCTATAGCCCTCCCAAAGTGGAGCACCCATAACTAAATAGTAACCTTCTAGATGTGTTCTCACCATGGCAGAGTACATTGGAATCACTACTTCATTTGTTCTGGAGGTTATGCTTCTTTCCGTGTAGCCTAAGCATTGCCTAATTGGACTGTCATCCCCCTCTTTTTGTAGATGAGGAAACTGAGGCCCTAACAGGTTGAGTTCTGTTACTTGAGATGACAGTCAGCTTCAGGCCACCCCATTGCATACCACCCCAGCATCATAAAAATTGGCCTCCTGAAGATGATATCAGGCTTCTGTTGTGGGAAACAATTTAAGCTTCTTAAAGCTTCTCCTTGAATCCTTTGGCAAAAGCGATGTAAGCAGATTTCTCTCTTACACAGAGCAGCAAGATGCCTTTGTTTGAAAAGCAGCCCACACCCTTCTTGGTTGCAGCTGTGACTCTTACATTAAGCCTGCGATGAAAGCCTGTCCTCCCCAGGAAGGATTTTAAGTTCTCTCTCTTGTCACCAGGGTGCTTCTATTTCTGCCAAACTCCCAGGTCCACTCTCTGTATCTTTCTCGATCCCAAGTCATGCGGACTCCTCCCCCTCTAAGGAAAATAGAGACAGGCTATAATATAGACACCAAGTTAGGAATGCAGCTGTGCAGTGAGAAAAAGCATGCTCGGAATTATTTGTCAGTACAGGGTTATGCAATTCTTATCTTGTTCTCCTGTTTTTTGAACCTCCACTAAGCAAGAAGGTACTATTTTCATGTTTACACTGTGAGAGGGCAAAAAAAGTGCTTTTGGTGATCCCGTATCCTCTTTTTAAAACTAAAATGCAGTTTAAATGAGTCTATAAACAGAGGTCTTGCTCTTCTGTGTTTCAGTGGGGAAGACGATGCAATCGATTTTCCAAGCTCTTAGTAGTATTAAAAAAAAAGTCCCTTGAATATTTCAGAAATGGTAACTGTTAAAAATAGTTTTCAGTTGCTGGGTAAATACCAATTTGCCACAATTGAAAAGAAAATTTTAGCATGACTGTTTACACGTACCGTGGAGGGAATATTAACATCACCTTGAAGTATTTGCCATTGGGCTATGTGTGAAGGGGGAGAAATCTATGCTTTGCATAGTGTCTGAGACTTTGCATTTGTTATCTTGTGGTCATAAATATTAATCTGGGAGAATAATTAGCTTCTTAAATTTTGCAATTAGCCTTTCAGGGGTTGAGGTGGATCCTAATAAAAATAAGCCATGCTTTTTTTTTTTTAAGCTTCACTGCAAAAGCTATATCCCTCTAATGTCTCCAAGGTAGTACTCATCTTTATTTAATCCTTTCCTGAAATAGGTATGCTTTGCTCTCATTCCATTTCTCTAGAGAAAGAGATCATCACCTTACACAATAGGGAAAACAGGTTTTTCCATTCTTAAAGCTTTGTCACCATCTATTTTAGACATCTTCTTCTGAAGTGCCACAGGTTATTAGAAAGGCCATGGTTTATCTCAGAGAAGATTGAGCCCTATCCAGGTTTCGGAACTTATAACGTTTAGCTAGGAGAGGAAACTCTCATAGAGGTCCATTGCCCAGGCTAAACTAGCATGTTTGGGTTGCATTGTTCTTCTGTAAGGCTTTATTGATTTTAACTAGTGCCATAGGCCCTAGATCTGGGAGTAAAACCTTCGATTGATTAGGAGTTACAAGTTAAGACAAGGAAAATCTTTGTAGTAGATCTGCTACTAGTCCAAGGTAGTATAGGATGATGGGAAGAGCTCTGTCTTAGACACAGAAAATCATGGCTCTGATCCAGGGTTGGATAAGTAACATTTGGGTGTCTCAACTTTCTTAGCTTCAGCTTATTCATCTGGTAAATGGAGATAATAGTATTTTCATCATCCCTCTCACAAGGTTTCAGAAAGGAAAATACCTTACATAGAAATACCATAAATATGATACCTGATATGTTATTGTTACTCAATTTGGACTTTTATATTTGTATCCTCAAAACTTAGCACACTGTTGGATTCACAGTACATGTTTAATGTTTTTTTCATTTATTCATTCATCCATTCACAAAGTACCTTAAGGTTTGCAAAAAGCCTTATATATAAGTATTCTGTCATTTGATCTGCCAGTTCAGAGAACTCTAGATGGAATTGAAATATTCTCTCCCCTCTGCAACACCCAGTCCTGCCTGGAGACCCAGAGCAGCCATGCTAATATTCTAGGTGGAACCTCAAACTGCTTTCAAAAGAAAGTGGATCATGGCAGAGTGTCTATCTCTAGCCTGCCCTCAACCCTTCAGGGTCTTGATCTGAGGGTCCTGACCAACAGTAATACCACCACCTGGCATTTCTATAAGTTTTATGCTTTTCCAGATGTTTTCCAGTCTGCTATTCCAATTGTTCTTCTCAAGATCTATAAATTATTCTGTATCCAAACTTCACAGAACAAATCCCCTTAATAAAAGGATTTGTTCTGTGAAACTTGGACTTAGTTAAAAGGCCACACCCAAGGACCTAGAAGGCCACATGTGGCCTCAGGTTTCCCACCCCTGGAACAGATAGTCTTTTCCTCATTTCCCAGAGGACGAAACTAAGAGCCAGGGAAAAGAAGGAGAATACAAGTTTTCTTGACTCCTAAGAGTCTCTTAATGCCACTCTTTAGCCCAGGTGTGATTAGAAAGCCTTCAAAGGCATTTAGGACCCTAAAAGGAATTGCTTGGAGCTAATCCAATCCAATCCAATAAACATTTATTAAAAACCTACTGTGTGCCAGGTACTGTGCTAAGTGCTGGGGTTATAATTAATAAAAAGAAAGAGTCACTGCCTTCAGGCAGCTTACAATCTAAAGGGGGAGACAACACACAAAAGGAGACAGGAAAGGGGGTGGGCAATGGGACAGCAGGGGATTACCTGGTTTGTCAGCAACATGCACCTCGGGGTTGAAACCAGGGAGGGTTGCAGATGCAAAATGGGGTCAGCTGGGCTAAGATAAACTGACTCTAGCTAACCCACTTACAGCTAATAGGAGAAAATCCTTGGAATCTGTGTGATCTGGACACTTAATGAGTAGCCAAAAATGATTCTTTCTGTGTCTTTATAATGGATATTGCAATAGTCATTCCACTCATCTGCAGGAACATTCTTTGACATAGGTTGGGCACACTTACTTATACAAGTATGTATGCACTCAGGCACTCACATAGACACTCCTTGGCCTTTTCTTCCTCTAAACTTTGTAACTTTGCTTCTCTTTTGGCCTGGGATAATCTAAGCTTCTTAAGTGCGTTTTTTAAAGAATATATGATTATGGGCAACAGAAGAGTAATAATTATTTGAAATCTATGGAAAATTTTCTTTTGAAAAGCTTTCATTTGGTCAGCCTTCCCACTGTGTGATGGAAGTGCTAAGAAGTGACCAAATGATTAATGGTTGGCCAAGATAAAGAAAAAATTCATACTCGACAATTTACTCCATATTGAGAGGCAACTGAGTATCAAAAGGCAAGCTGACCCTAGGCCAAAAAGAGAGGAAAAAAATGAAAGAAAAAGAAAAATATATTCTGGCCTTCCCATACACTTGCTTCAGCACCTTCTTCCTCCCTTTTTGGCATTTTTACATCAGATATACAGTGTTCTTATGCTCTCATTTGTCCTTACCTGATGCTTCATTGGGTAACCCTAATCAAGCCCACTCTTCCTGGCTTTTGCCTATATTCTGGACATTTTCCAGTATAGTGTATTGGGAAGACTTCTTGACTGAAATGGTGAATCCAATGACAATTGTGCTACTTATTGTCTGTGTGAACTTGGAAAATTTTTTCAATCTCTCTTAGCCTCAGTTTCTTAATTTATATAATAATAGGGCAAGACCACTTCTATCTCAAAATCTAATCATCCTTCCATCCTATTTCCCATTCCTCTAAGCAAAGCTTGCCAACCTTGTTTCCAATTCCCTTGGGACCCTTACTCTGCAAAGCCTAATCTGCTATGACTGATAATTGCATAATATTACCTCTCCCAGTTAACATTTTAATGGGACGCTTCCAGTATTATTGAGACAAGAGATTCTCCAATGGTGGGAATGTCAGACATCCATGACAGGCTAGTTCAGGTAGACATTTTTGAAGAAAGGAGCATTTCTCTCTAGAGGTGGCTAGGTAGCACAGTGAATAAAGCACAAAATTTAGAATTTAGGAGAATTGAATGGAAATCAGGATACAAAAAGTTCTCCACAGGCCAGATCACTGGACCAAATCTAATAAGATGAAATAAAGATAAATGCAAAGTCTTAAAGTTGGGTTCAAAAGAGGAAGCCATGGCTAGACAAGAGTTTGTCGGGAAAAGAAGAATTTATTGGACTGCAAGGTCAAAGTGAGTCAGTACTGTGATGGGGCAGTTATCAAAAAGTTACTATGATTTTAAGTTGCTTTAATAGTCATAGCATCCAGGATAAGGGAAACGATACTACTACTATTCTCTTTCAAAGTCAAATCACCTCTAGAGTAGAGCATTTACTTCTGGAAGGAAGTTAGAAAACTAGAGGGTATAAAGGGAAGAGTGAACACGATACAAGGCCTGGAGAACATTCCACATGAATATCATTTGATAGAACTAGGGATGTTTAACTTGAAGAAAAGACTAAGGGGAGAAGGGGGACACATTACCTCTTTTCAAGTGTCTGAAGGGTTATCACATAGAAAGGGTGATAAAAATGCAGATTGAGACCCCAGGTAAGAACAACCAGGAAACAACAATTAAAGCTATCGGAACGTGATGTTTGATATAAACTAACTCTTGATAGTTTTGCCTTTGTAAAACTTAGTCTGCAGGGACAAATGAAGTCAAAAACAGGACAGACTACAGAGTCTCTCTCCCAAGCACCCTTAAGACAAAGGCTGGCTGGTCACTACTCTGGTATGTTGTAGAGATGATTCTCCTTCATAATGATTAGACTACATAGTACCAAACTCATTTAAATTTGGATTCTACAATTCTCTGGGACTATGGGGAAGTCACAACTTCTTGGGACCTCAGTTTCCTAGTCTGTAAAGGGAGGGTGCTAGGGCCGTGGTGTCAGCCTTAAATAGAAACTGGGGTCATTGAACTGTACTTAAGGCCTGTAGCTGCACATTGACTTAGAAAACCATGTATTAATATTACCTTTGCTTTATTGTGTTTTTATTTATTGTGTTAAATATTTCCCAATTACATTTTAATCTGGTTCAATCCCACTCAGCAGGGGGCCTCAGGGAATATGTTTGACACCTCTATGTTAGATTACTTGATCCTAAAAAGCCCTCCCAAGGCTAATACTCTACTGGTCTTTATGTAGTTCCGTAGTTCCTAGCCATCTACATGTGTGTCCTTACACAAACACACATGTGCATTCATAATTGGATATGGATTTGTTTCGTTACATTTACTCAGTCATGAGTTTCTGCACTAAATAGACCCCTGGGGCCAAAAAAAAAAATCAGTAATCAACATACCACTTTCAAGTACAGAGTACCGACCTATTTATAAAAGGAAATTAAGTAAAACCGGTAATTATAACAAGCATACAACCTTTCAACATAGTCAATGAGAAATTCAATTTGCTTAAAATAATGAGATACTCTGGCACAAACAATCTGTTCATATGCTGTTCCCAAGAGCTTCCAGTTGGAATTGTAGCCCGGGCTGACATTTGATACTATCTGCCAGTTTATCAACCCCGTGTCAGGGTTAGTTGTAAGATGGTGCTAGGAGATTTTTAGTACAGATAGGAAACTGAAAAACATTTTTTTTTTCTGTCTAGTACAGGAAAGCTTCATTAAAAGCAGCAATAGGGAAGTTTCAAATTTCTATTTTAAATGAACACATGAAAATAAATAAGCCACCCCAAATCTACCTACATCATTTAACCTAAGCACCTTTAGCTATTCTGCCCCCACACGTAAGCTTGATTACTACAATCTCTAGAGGTAATTACTTCCCCCCTCACCCCCCTGGAAACTATACGATGTACAACCCCTGTTCCTCAATCTCATTTTATGTTCATCTTATCTCAGTTTCTGTTCCCCCTGAGTTCCTTTCTTAAAGAGTTGGGGCCAAAAGGCAAGTAGATAATACCAAAGATACCAAAATCTGCAATAGTAACAGATACTATAACAGATACAAAACAGGTAAGTTTTGCAAACCTTAAATACATTCAAAGTTTTAAGGTTTTCAAACTACTTTGCTCACCACTAGTGTCTTGGGTAATGGAAATATGATTATCTATCCCCATTTTTTGGATGAGGAAACTGAGACTGCAATAGAAGTTAGAAATTTATTAATTGCCTAAGAGAGGTCAGAGTTATCTAGCTTGGGGGTAGGAGGTGATCAGGGAAGGCAATGGTACAGGAGGAGGACTTTAGAATAGGGGGGCAGATTTCAATGACTGGAAATGAGAACCTCCACAACCAAAGCACAGTCCTGTGACTACTGGAGCCTCAACTTGACTGGCCTAACTCACCTTTATTTTGAACCCCAGCCCTAGGAATGGCAACATTATCCTTAAATTAATTCTTTTGAATCATTCTTTCACTTCCCATACCCCTCTTACCTGTCAAAATAAGGGGGTTGCAGACCCTCTTGCTCCAAATCTATGAGCTTATTTTCCTTTTACAATGTTTCTACGCAAAACATCTTAGAAGAAATCAGCTTGGGGAATAGGAATAAGAAGAGTATGAGGAAAGACCCAAAGGCAGGACTGAACATAGCATAAGAATCGAGAGTGGGGAGAGTGCTTTGACTGGGCTGGAGACTTCAAATTGAGCAGCTTTGTAGCTGGGTCATTGAGGGCCTTGAATGTCAGGCAAAGGACGTTATACACAATGGAACTGTAGGATTTTGATGAAAGTGCTATTTCAGAAAGATTAATTCTAGTCATGCACCAAGGGAGAGAAATGTTAGGTCTCGAGGTCAGTTAGGAGGCCGCTGTATTATTCCAGAATGGGGATGGTAAAGGTCTGTATCAGGAAAGTGTAAATTTTGAGAGGCAGCTAGTGGATAGTGAGCTAGCCTCAAAGCCAGCAAGATCTGGGCTCAAGGTCCACCTCTGACACATGCCATTTGTTAGGCCCTGGACAAATCACTTAACTCCTCATTTTTCGAGGCTCTCTAAGATGAGAAGTTATTGACCTGCATCAACGGAGCAAATTCCCTCATCTGGAAGTTCCTTATGTCAATGAAATGATAAGTCCAGTCTTTATTCCCTAAATGAAGAAACTGAGGTAACCTTTGGGGAAAAAAAGGGGTGGAGGGAAATAGGGCAAAAGGAAACATAATAATGATAGCTAGTATTTGTATAGCACCTTAAGGTTTTCAAAACACTTTAAAAATATTACCTAACCCTCATGACCACCCTAGGAGGTAGGTACTATTATCATCCTCATTTTACAGTGGAGTAAACTAAGGCAGACAGAGAATAAGTGGCTTTCCCAGGGTCACATAGCTAGTAAGTGTCTGTGACTGGATTTGAACTCAGGTCTTCCTGACTCCAGGTCCAGCACTCTTTAAGTAGCTTCCCCTAGCTAAAAAGAATGGATGACCTGGGAAACGGAGGAGAACTTGGCCCTGGGCTGGGGAAGGGGAAATTTGAGATCCAAAATGCACAGTTAGAAATTGATTCAGAGGCAGCTGGTGGCACAATGGATAGGGCATTCAGCCTCTATCTCCAGTTCTGACTTCTTCACTACAGTAGCCCATCTCACTATCCTCAATGGAATCAGAACGGCAGTACTTAGGGAAATATTATTCATAAGGGAACATTTTGAAATAACAACATAAAAAGAAAAATAAAACTTTGTTCCAATCAACCTTAAACTTTGAAAGAAGATACTTAATTCTGTGTACTTAGCATGATATAATATATACATATATTATATATTATATATGTATACAATTTGTATCTCATATGCATATGGTATATTATGGATTACATATAATATATGTTATATATTATATGCATTATTTAATAACTCAAAGTTTTAGGAACTACATGTCTGATATATACAATGTGATATATTTATCATTGTGTATTCTAGAATATTAAATGTTACATAATATATACTCCTATAGTGTGCAATATATAACATATAGGATATATAACATTATATATTATATCATAATGTGTTATAAAGTATCAATAATTATTTTATTGCAGTGACATATATATTATGGTATATTATAATATAATATATTGCTATTTAATATACAATATATATCACATATGTATAACACAGTGTGTATTGTGTGTATATACACATAGACATGTATGTCTATATGTATTTATATATGTATATCCTAAAACTTTGAGCACACTAAGTCAAAATGATGAAACACCCTTTCAGCATTCTTTCCAGATGAGCACACCCCTGTAGTAATCTCTGTATACCACAGAGTGATCTTAGTTTAAAAGACCAGTTCAAAATGTTTCCTGCCATAATTATTCTTGAAAGCAAACTATATATTTTTTCAGGTACCTTTGACTTGTCTAACTCTGCATTTACAGATTTCTCAGTATTTAAGTATTTCTTCTACTTATTTCATCTTGCCAATCTAGCTATGAACAACATTTTAATGAATCAAGCCTAAAAAGACTTCTTTTAAAAAATTATAAAAGGAATGTACCCATCCTCAACAGGTCACTTTCTAGTTAGAAGGTAATGTCCTGATTTTGGAGCTTAAAAAAATCATTTGAAATAATACTTTCATCTAAATTAACAGAAACTTCGAATCCTGGTGCAGAGAGTCAAACCATTAGGTTTGACCATCAGAGAAAGACTGCATATCTAGTAGAGATAAGACGCTCAATGTATCCTAGAGATTGATTTTTGGACTACAAGACCAAGATGAATAATACATGAGCATGTTTATTGCATGTTGTCTTGGTCTCTGCTCTGGAAAGACCTTTTAGAACAGGATGTCAGTCATTGTTATTTCTGAGGTACTTTCAGTCACCACATTTCTTTAGGGAGTTGGCAGTGGGCTGAGTACAAGGATCCTGGCTCATGTCGGACAGCTGTAATAATCAATATCAAAACACTGAACAGCCACCGTAGCAAATGATTATTCACATGGAATCAGGGTGAGGCAGAAGGACCCTGCACTACCCTGCTGACAGCGCATTTGTCACAGAGTGCATGTTTCCAGTTTTTGCTCGATTCCGTATGTGCACAAAATTGTAAGTGTGTGCACATGTGGGTCTTATTGCAAAATCATGTGTAGATATCCACAAACTAGGGGATTCAGAGGTTGCTGTTGGCATTTATGGTCAGACTTGAACTGAATAGAGAAGATAAAGTGAACCCTTGATGTGAATGAAGAACGCTAGTTGACAAATTAGGTTTTGGTGAACCAAAGGTTGATTTTCCCATACTTTTCTTCTGCCTTGTTCCTTCCATCTCCATTCTAGCCCATTTTCCCAGTTCATTAATGCCTCGTTAAAACTATTGACTAATACGAGAAATCTGGAACATTCCTAGATTTCCATTATTCTCCTTATTCCTGTGATCCTTGTGATCAGAGATAATTTAGAGTCAGCTGCACCAGAAACTGGCGATTCTGAATTCAGGAGGTACCATAAACAGAAAGGAAAAATAGGAAAGATAACTTAAGATGGTGAAAGAATAGCACTGAGCTGTTCCTAGTCAAACCACAGACAACATGCATCAAACTGACTTTTCCTCTTTGGAGTCTCTTTTCTTCCACATAATCTTCTATACCGACCCAGTGCACAAGTGTGTTGTTAAATCTTGTGCAATTACTACCAGCTAATGTTGGGGGACTTAATGAGCATTTACAGCTATTTCACCAGGCTAGTACAATATCATCCATGGGCCCCCAAAGTGGGAATTTGATAGAGAAAAAGCTCTTCCTTGGACTTGTGAATTTCAAGTCTGTCATAGAAAGTTTTCATTTTTAAATATTCCTTTTTTTCTCTGGATTTGGTAACTGTTATAAGTAATGATTTAGAAATATTTTTCAACTTTTATTCAGTTTTCATGATTATTGTCTAAGAAAGACTGATAGAGATGTTCTAGACTGTCCTGGACCAGGTGAATTGCACTTAGGATGTATTTTGATCCTACATCACAGTGGCTTACCCCAATGCCCCCAACCCTGTCCTGTTGCAGTTTCTATTTGTATTATATTGCTCTGAAAATTGTAATTTGAGTCAGACCTGAAAGAGGTCCAGAAATATATATATATATATATATATATATATATATATATAAAGAAAAAGAATGGTTTTCCAAAATTCTCCACCTCATGAAGGCCTCTGTTTCACCTAGAAGTTTCTTCACACATCTAACATGTAAATACTGTGTGGGTATGTGTTGATTGTGGTTGCACTCTTTTTAAACTGAGAGCCTCGGGTTAGATTGTTTGTGGTTTGTGATGTTTCTATTCTTATAGGTGATGTTATTAATAATATTTTCCCTGAAGTCTAAAGAGGACTGAGCAATAAACTAGAAAGCTATGGATTAATAAATTCCAGTTGCAACTCGGGTATTTGCTTATTGGCTATTATGTTCAATAACCTGAATTATTAGAAACTGAGTTCAAATCCATCCTCAGACATTTACTAGCTGTTGTGACTCTGAGCAAATCTCAGTTTCCTCATCTATAAAATGAAGATAATAATAGCACCTATCTCTCAGGGTTATGGTGAGGATAAAATAAGATAATATTTGTAAAGAACTTTGCAAGCCTTAAATCACTATATAAGTGTTAGCTGATACTATGTGTTATAAGAGAGTAGAATTCTATAGTTAGAAAAAAATCAAAAAGTCAATCAACAAGCATTAACTAAATGCCTACAAATCCTGGACTATAAGTCAGGTCACCTAAGTTCCAATCTTGTTTCTGGGTAACTTGGTATGCTACTCACCTAAATTATTTGGGTTTTATTCTTCTCACTTCTGAGATGGAGGGTGATAATACCTATCCTACTTCACTGTTGTTTAAAAAGAAGGAAAGAAAAATAAAAATGTTTTGTTTCAAAGAGAGGCTTCTAGGAGAACATGAGTAAAAGATGCCATTAGAGAAATTCATGAAAGGAGGAAAAGCTATATTGGTCATGTGACAAATGAGGGATGATAAGTAGACAACCCCAAGTGGTCCACTGGTATCTTCATGGTGTCAGGAAAAAGGTAGGGGCGACCTCCAGATCCTCCTTAGACCCCTCCTCCAGTCACCCCAAACTACTTGGCCACTCCTAGATCCCTCCCACAATCTTTCTGTATATAAGGTCCATCTTGTCTCTATTAAGGCGCTCATATTCTTATAATCTAGCTACTGCTCAGATTTTTACAATCTAGCCAATAGCTCATAGATGCTCAGATTCCTTAAGAGTCTGGCAAATATGGTGGATCTTTAATAAACCTTGTCTTTGGCTGAAAAAAAAAGGGAGAGGGAGGCCTCCAGCACAGTGAGTAAAATCTCTGAGTGAGGATGTGGACAAGAGTCACATAGGATGAGCAAGCAAGAATGACTTGTTATCAACTTTACTAGAGGGAGCATCTAACTTGATGAGATCACAGATACATTTGAATATAGAATTGCTTTGGGAAGTACAATGGACCATAAAATATCATCTAAAATTTACATCTTTTTTTTAGTATTTACTATAGTCCTCTGCGCACAGCAGGTACTTAATAAATGTTTGCCATGTTCAACTGGATTCTTCAGGACTTCAAAAGATTTTTGATCTGATCCACATGGCCTTCTATTCTCACAAATTGCAACTACTTCCATATATTGGTGAGGTGTTCTTAACCAGTTTTGTTCCATGGATCTTAGACATTCTGGTGAAGCCCCCTAGACTCTTCTTAGAATAATGTCTTTAAATGCATAAAAATAAAATACATGTTTACAGAGGAAATAAATTATATTGAAATAGTTATCCAAAAAATTTTTAAATAAATTTACAGAGCCCAGGTGCAGAAACCCTACTAGTAGATGGACACCATAAATTGCTGTGACCATGCAAAATTGATCTTCTAGAGGCCAATTTTGTCACGATGAGTAGTATCTCTGAACTTAGCCAAGTTGTACCTCAAATCATACATACTAGGTCAGCCACTAAGCCCATACTTCCACCCTTTTGGCATAACCTGCCACAATGAAGCCTCCAGGTAGAATTTTAATGGTAAATCCTATGCAAGTATAAAATTTTATTAAAATCATTGTTAATATTGATAATTATAAGATGTATCTAACATCAAGTCAAGCAATGATCCTGAGAACAGATCAGTCAATAATGTGGCAAATTTTTAACCTCTAATTAGATTGAATTTAGATGAGGAATCAAAGTAACAAAATGGAGGGAATGCCAGACATGAAAAAAGTCATCCAATTTGGGTGATTCCATAGTCACCTAAACTGTTGAACCCCAATATTTAGATGATAGAAGAGTATAGTATTGATTTTGAAATTGAGAATAGTCAACCTAACAACTTTATTTAAATTTTGGTATGGTCAAGACCAGCCCTCTGCCAAACTGGGATCTGGGCAGAGTTGATTTTAAGTTTTGCCCATCTCCTTTTTTTGTATTTATTAGAAGATAAAATCTCCCTAACTGCTTATCCTCCCCACCACATAAGACCCCTTAGGATTACCTTTTCCAGGCAGCAGTTCATGTGCCATAATTTCCCCAAAGTTTTTCCCCTAATCCTTCTCCTCCCTCCTATCCACATCTACCTCTTTTGTGCCCTATCCTTTCAGGATCTTATTATCTCTTACATGACAGCAAGCCAATATGATACACTAATGAATACCCAAGTGTTAACTTATTAGGAGCATTGGGTGAGGTATCAGGTTCTACTTTTGATTCTGTTTCATACTTAGCCATGTGATCCTTCTATGATCCTGGAGAAAATCTCTCCGAAATTCATATGTGAAATGAGAAGAGTGATACCCACCCTGTCTATTTCACTGAGTCGTTATGAGGATTAATTAAGAGATAACATAAAGAAAATGTATGAAATGTATCCATATTCCCCATGTATCCATATTGTTAATAGACATATAAAACGACATAATCAATATCATATTATTGTTGTCTACTTTAACACTGGCCTTCTAAAGAAATGCTAAGCCAACTCTATTTGTAGGAATTTGAGATGAGATGGAGGTCAATATGAAAATCTGAGGAAGACTATTTGGAAGAAGAGATTCTTTTGATATAAGAGCTAATAACATGGGATGAACCAGTCAGGAAAACTTTCGTGGAATAGGAGAGTTTGAGATAGATATCAAAGAATGGAGAGGAATTTAATTGTCTGAAAGAAGATAGGAGTTCAGGAGTAGATATATCCCACTGAATCTGTTTGGGTGCTGTGTTTACCCATCATTTTTCATTACCAATGTAACCTGGGGCTCCTTCACATGTGGGTCCCCTGAAAGGTACACCAGATTTAGGGCCTATCTTGGTTCAGTCTCTGTTCAGTCTGAGTCATAGTTCATGAGCCTCCAAAAATGTTTCTCTTACCAGGTGAATCAGGAAATGTGTTAGTTCAAAGCAAAGCACACTTAATGAACTGGTAGAGCAAACTAAATGACAAGTAAAATTTCCTCCATATACATAAGTGTACCCTCTCCCATGTGCAGCTAGATAGATGGCACAGTGAATAGAGCACTGGGCTTGGAATCAGGAAAACTCATCTTCCTGAGTTCAAATCTGACCTCAGATACTACTAGCTGTTTGACACCGGGCAAGTCACTTAGCCCTGTTTGCCTCAGTTTCCTTGCCTGCAAAATGAGCTGGAGAAGGAGATAGCAAAGTGCTCCAGTGTCTTTGCCAAGAAAACCCCAAATGGGGTAATGAAGAGTCAGACACGACGGAAAAACAGTACCTCTGATGTCATCAGCTAATATGCTGATGTCCTTGAACTGATTCATTGTTAAGTTCTGCTCTTTACTATTGTCTGCTAGTTTTCTGCTGAGTTGCTACTGCTATGTATCTCCTTTTCTTGTAGGGAGAAGTCTCAGCTCTTTCTGCTTCAGGCCACATTAGCTAATTTTGAAACTTCAGGCCACTCCATACCCAACAATCTAATAAAAGCCAATGGAAGCTATCAGGCTTAGCTTGTCTGTCTTTTCAACTCCTTTACTTTTCCCTCAGCTAACACTCCCTGACCCTATTTTCCTGTTTTATTTAGGGTGAGAAAATTATTTTAATCCCCATCATACTCTTCATAGTCCATGCAGATCACTGAAAGCTTTATTTAGCATGCCTGTGAGAGATTGGCTGAGGCTAGCAACCCTCTGTAATATATCCCTACCAACATGGAGATCACTTACCACCACTACCTCCTACAATAAATTCAGAGAGGAGATGAAACACATAGCTGATTATGTGGCCCTAGGAATTGTAGCCAGTTTCTCCACAGCTCTAGCAACCAGAATCCCAGAAATGGATCTGGAGGGGAGGGGTTGGGGAAGGAATAGAATAAGAGGGGAATGGAGAGAAAATCACTTTCTTAAACTCAAGATTGATGAACTAGCTCTTGGGATTGTATTGGCAGCAAGAGCTGGGCTGGGTAGCTGCAGCACTGGGGAGATTAACAGAGGATTTTAATGGGGCTGTAAAAATTGTTGTACGCCTCCAGTGGGGGCGATAGGATTTAATCAGGAAGCATAAAGAAACTTTCCATAACATGAACTTACATAATCTGGAAATTCTAACTATAGCACAAAATGTATGTATATTTAACAGGAATAAACAAACAAAAGCATCATTAGAGTTGGCTTATTTGAACCGGGAAAACCCTCCCCAAAATGAGGCACATTTAGAGGCCAGTTTCCCTTCAAACAGTTCTGTCTGTAACCTTTTAAATGTCTAATTTACTGCATTGTAAATTTAAGGAATGGCCCATCTGTGCTATTCCTCTCACCAACAAATACAAACTTAATTCCTTTATTTGCCTTCCCGCAATAGTATTTAAGCTGAAACCCTTGGCTTCTTTCTACAAATGAAAGCAATCTGCACCTACAGAAGTAGGCAAGAAACACAGAGGACAGGCTTTCTGTGAGTCATTCAAGCCTCTGCTGACCCTGCCCAACTTGAAAAAAAAGTCAGCATCACCTGACTAAGGCAGATCAGCTATTCAGCAGGATTGTAAACTCAGTCAACTCTTGATTATGCTGAGAGTGGGTAATCGTGTCATGGATAATTCAAAACAATAGCTAGTCTAAAAATCTTCTATGATTGAACATGAGATGGACCACATAATACTGGGGGGAAGAGAGGGAAATCGAACACCTACTCAAGTACCAACTTCTACAATGGTTGCTACCTACTCTACCCTTTACCAGTGGACTCCCTCCCAAAATTACTTTGTATTCATTCAGGTTAGACTACGTGTATGTTTATATATGTATACATACAGATGTATATAAATACATAATACACAGGCATATATACAAATAGACAGTAGTCTCTTCATTAGAATGTAAGCTCCTTGAGGGCAGGGACTGTTTCATGTTAGACTTTTCATCCCCCGCTTCTTAACAAAGTACCTGACCCAGAATAAGAGCTTAATACTGTAAATGTCGATTGATTGATTGATTGATTTTCTTTCCTAAATATATATCCTTTAGCTTGTTAATTTAATTAATTTGCATTAGAGAAGCACATGCTAACTAATGATGGATAGGCACCCAAAAAAATGCTCAATGGGAAGAGGAAATCTGCATTCAACAATTTAACACAAATAACCACAAATGCTCATGCAGTTAACAAAGAGATGTCTTTATAAACCTTTGATCAAGGTAATAAAATAGCATAAAAATTTTTTTAAAAATAGCACCATCCTAATTTTACATGTGAGGAAACTGAGGTTCAAGAATGTTAAGTGACTTACGTTCAGGCTCACAGACAAACATTGAAGCCCAGATATGAACCCCAGTGTTAAAATTCCAAATCTGGTCCTCTTTCCACTATACCACGTCTCCACATGTAGATAATTCATGGTTAATGACACATTTGCTTTTTATGATATGCTAATGCCAGAGGATTCTTAGTGACCTTTGAAAAAGGATCCAGAGGAATTTGGAGAAGTTAGCAGGGGACAAAAAGGGAATATTCTATCATTATTATCATTATTGTTGTTATTATTGTTGTTGTTTTGATTAGGTCAGACTACTGTTCTCTGCCAATTAATTCCAATGCTGTGTTCTCCTCAACAA
Source organism: Vombatus ursinus (assembly GCF_900497805.2). NCBI lineage: Eukaryota > Metazoa > Chordata > Mammalia > Diprotodontia > Vombatidae > Vombatus > Vombatus ursinus. The sequence goes on along the minus strand of NW_020954608.1, from coordinate 31,971,051 downwards.
AGTATCAGGCAAGCTTGGCCCAAAAGAATCAATCATAGAAGTAAATAGCTTTTACCTTAATTTTTCTACCTGAAAGGAGATTCTGACAAATGTGTTCATGGTGAAGCAACTGGTAGGCACTTTAATACTGCACCATGCTGGTCTGAAAGGTAAGGGATTAGACATTCATTCTTGTAGACTCAAATCTGTTTTAAAGCAATGTTGTACAGTGTGGGGAAGCCAAAAATAGTTCCATGCAACTTCAAAATGAGAAAAATAGCCAAAAGGACAATGAATTGAAAGTAGAATTATTTTCCATATATTTTGCAAATCTAAGCAATAGACTCCTCCATTCAAGCAATAGAATGAATGAATATCTGAGGAAGTAGCCCACAGATGAAGATTCCAATTGCTTTTCCTCGGAGTCACTGTCTTATACCTTTCAGAACATAGTCTAATCTACATTTTCTTCTCATTTGCAAGGAAGAGGCCAAGAGAGGGGTTAATTATTGCAATCCAAGACTTCACCAGTCCTTAATGCCCCATCTGAAAGCACTGGCTTAAACCTACATTTTAAACATTCATTTTATGGGGTGGGAAGGGAGGGCAGACTGGAAGCCAATACTCTTACTGGAAAAAAAAAAAAGAAAAATTTGTGCATACTGTAGAAAATTTTCTGTAATAGTTTATTAATGAGTTGTTTCTCGATGACAGCACAGAACATGGTCATTTCTCTTCATCAGTAATAAACTCATGAGAAGGAAGAAGCTTTGGGGACATTTTAGCAAAAGAATTGTTTTCTTTTTTTAATTGTAGAAACCTTTTTTTGGTAGAAAATAGAACCTGGATAATTTGAGTGTGAGGCGTTGAAGAAGGTAAAAATTTTAAATGTTCTATTTTATTTTTCAGAGTAACAGAGTACAAACCATTACAGTAGGATAAAACTAATTAACCTATAATCCTATCTATTTAACTTTTTCACCTGGGTCTCCATAAAGACATTTCTTTAAATATGTTGAAAAAAGACTCTTTTTTTCTTTTCTTTTCTAGGCAGCATTGACAAAAATGACTTTAAGGCCAAGACAAATGTTAAAAATATTTGGTTCAATGATCCCTCCCTCTCTCAGCTTAAAATGAGTTGTTGAGACCTGGTCAGAGTTTCCAGAAAGTGCTTAAGACTTAGTACAAATATAGTATTTACATAACTATCAATTCCCTCTACAAAAAGGTGCTCCATGGGGATTTGCCACACTTACAAATTAGTTCCAGCCACTAAGCGAAGACTTAGAGGAGATGGGATAGCTGTCTCCAAATATTTGAAAGGCTGTCATCTGGAAGAGAGATTAGATTTATTCACTGTAGCTCCAGAGGGCAAAACTGGGACTGGTAGATGGAAGTTATATGAAGATTTCAGCTCAATATAAGGAAGAACTTTCTAACAATGAAAAGTAGGATTCATGTTTCTCTCCCTAGTTGGATGTTAGCTCATTAAAAGTGAGGAATGTTTCATTCTTTGTGGTTGTGGCATACAGTAGGTGATTAATAAACTCTTGCTAATTGATCGATTGATGACAAAGACTATTCACTAAGTCAAATTGCCCCCATCTATTGTCTTTGAATCCTTTGACCACTACCTTTGTGCTTTATACACAGCAGGCACTTAATCAGTGCTTAAAATGAAATTGATTTGAATTGAATGAACAATTAGAGCCAGCCAAAAGTGGAATGTGGTGGTTTTTTTTTTATTATAAAGTTCAAACAGACAAATATGAAATGACTGAAATGTCTGGAGTGTTGTAGAATGGATTTCTGAAGATGGAATGTTGAACTAGCCAACCCCTAAGGTCTCTGGCAACTCTAAGATTCTGTTTCCATCTAATCAGCCACCACAGAAGTTTAAACCAGAGAAAGGAAAACTGTCAAACTAGTTTGCTAATCTTTAAGGGGTTTCTGCTTTCAAAACAAATATTTGTAGCCTTATTAACAACCATCAGATGATCAAAGGCATGCTACATCTTCTCCCTTCCTTTATTTTCCATACAGTTGACAGTATAATCTTGGTTATACAACCTTTGAAATTTGTATATGTTCTGTTTCCAGTGTCATTTTCTTAACCCCTAGGAACACTATCCCATTTAAAGTATTTACATCTGAAATTGAAATGAAGCATTACATTTCTCAGTGGTCTCATAAATCTCAATTTTTGCCACTGAAACAACCAAACTGTGATTATTTTGGCTGTCTTTAAAAAAAAAATGGATTGTGTGTTGATCCTGTTGATTATGGCACAATTAAGAATGACCATGAATTAAGCAACTAAGTGGAATGAGAAATAGAGTGCTGGACTTGGAGTCAGGAAGAATAAATTCAAATCTTGCCCCAGATCCTTACTCACTATGGAACCCTGAACAACTCACTTAAGCTCACTGAGTTTCAGTTTCTTTAACTACAAAACAAGAGGGTTGGACTTTACGCCCACTAAGATCTCTTTCAGCTCTATCAATAATACAGTTCTTCTATAATCTTATGTTCTGATGAAAACGCCCACTTTTCCATGGTGGGACCATTTTGATCACAGAAAATAGGCATGATAGATGTGGAAAGGAGGCCAAGAAATGGAGATCATGCTGCAATAAAAGCATCAATGTTCTGTACAAAGCTCTGAGAGAACATGGGGTCACATTAGACATATGAAAAACTGAAAAGCCACATACCACACGTTAGGCATGCTTTTAGAAGCCTTTCTTTAATCAGTCCAAGGGACTTAGCATATAAAGCTAATAACAATGAGTTATTTGGAACAAAAATAGAACCTCAGAAGTTACTAGCCTGTAATCATGAGCCAAAAACTATTTGCATCATGCACTTGAAATGTATGATCTGTGCCTGATGTTCAGCCAACATTTTCAGGGATATAAGTCATTTTACAAATCTGAATGTGTCTAAAAGATTTGGAATATAGCCTTGTGTGTGAGAAATAAACACAGTGGGTTGGGTGACTGCTAGGGGTTGTTTTGGATTTGTCATAGACAAGGAAGCATTTTCAAGAAAACACCTGTGGCACCAAGTGACTTGGGTTTAAGTCAAGGAATTGTAACTGGTGAAGCCTGGCATTTGCTATTCATCACAAAGGTCATGATTAATACTTTCTAAATCACCCAGAACAGAGAGAATAAAAGACGTCACAGAACTGCAAAGCAGAAAAAGTTTGTAGAGCATGCTAGTAATAAGAAGATTCATGAAGGTGATCATTATTATTTATTAGACCATAAAGTACGTTTCTTCTAAAAGCCTGGAAGTTCTCTCAAACAGACTCCTCTGCTGAGTTAGCTTTATATCAGTCAGTCAATCTTCTTGGTCCTTGATCTTGGCTCAGATTTGTGATTTCATTGCTATAGAACAGCCGTTCCCGGAGTGTGGTCTATGAGACCCTTTCAGGAGATCCACCAGATCAAAACTAACTCCATAAGAATATTAAGACATTGTTTGTCTTTCTTGTGGTTCCTCCTGTTGGTTCTAATTCTTCTTTACAATGTGACTAATGTGAAAATATGTTTAATAGGAATGTATATGTAGAGCCTATATCAGATTGCACGCCGTCTTGGAGAGGGAGATGGGGAAGGAAGGGAAGAAAAAATAAAACTGAAAAGCTTATGGAAGTGAATGTTGGAAACTAAAAATAAATTAATAAAAAAGAAAAATAAATAAACTTATCAATCACAAAAAAAGAATAGCAAAAGGAAAAAAAAAAGACATTGTTTGCCTATCAAAATAGTCTTCCCTTTTCCAACTGCATAGCTGTATGAAGCCTGATTTTCTTCATGTACTTCACCCAAAGCAAAATATCACTACAGATTGAATGCAGAAGCAAATAAGAGAATCCAGGTGTTTTCTACTATGTCAAACATTAAACATCAGCAGATTTTTACAAAAATATGTTAAGCAGTACCCCTCTTCTCACTATTGGTTTTTGTTTTGGAAAATGTAGGCTTTTTATTTTTCATAAAAATATTATTTATGTTAACATGTAATAGGTTTATTTTTATTATTATTATTATTATTTTAAATGAATTAATAAATACTTTAAAATTTGATCAGTTTTAGTTTATAATGTGGTAAATATAAGCCACATAAAGAAAATATTTGGGGGGTCCTTAATAATTTTTGAGAGTGTAAAGAAGTCCTGAGATTAAAATACTTGAGAATTATTGTTATGGAGAATTTCCTCCACCAATGTAAATCTGCTACTCCTCTGTAACTTGGGATCTTAGATAATGACCTAAATCTTAATAATTCACTGCTGAGCCAATTGGTAAGTATCAGAAGCAGGTCTTTTTGACTCCATGACCAGCTCTCATTCTATCACTATGCCATGCTGCAACAAATGTCAAATATTACATACCTGAACATGCAGGATTCTATGATGGATGTTGCAGAGAATATAAAAAGATACAAGAAATAGCAGGCTTACTGTGCTACTCTTTTAATAGACACTTGATGCTACTGAGCACCATTAGTGCATAGATTTTCATGAAGGTTTCCAGTAATAGTAATGGGTTACATGGAACCACCTACCTTCAGTTACCCAAACCTCCAAACCTGTGACTAAATTATGTGTATTTGCAAGAGGCCTATCTGGGTCATGGAACAGAGCAAAACTTAGTAGCTTTTTAAATGGAGGCAGTGAAGAGAATTGGCCGGAATGCTAACCTTAGAATCAGGACAATCTGCATTGAAATCCTATTTCTGATCCAATAACTTGTGTGATCATGGGCAAGTCCACTGAATCTCTCTGAGACTCAGGTTCTTCATCTGTAAAATGGGTTCATTGATAACTATGGAACCAACTTCACAAGGGTTGTTGTGAAGATAATATCAAGTAATCTATGTAAAGCCTTTGCAAATATTAAAGAGCTAAGTAAATATTATCATTGTCAAATTTGTAACTTTGGCCTCTTTGCAATACACTTTAGCTAGATGAATTAATTTATAAACTAGGTATTCACTTGGGCCACCAGAATAAAAATGCTGCATTGAAAAGTAATGTTCTCTTTGCCTAAATGAGCTAACGTAGCTTCAAAAAGAAATCTTTTAGAAGCATATCACTCAGTGTTCAATTTGTCTAGACCAATCAATCAATTTGTCTAGACCAATCAATAGACATTTATTAAACACCTACACTGTACTAGGCACTGAAGGTACAAGTACAAAAAAAGAAACAATCCCTGTTTGCGAGAAATTTATATTGTAATGAGGAAGACAGCAAGTACACATACAGCATAAATATATAGTAGATAAATAGAAATAAAAACAAAGTAGTTAAATTCAAAGTAGGGAAGATGGGGTAAGGAGGGTTAGGAAAGGCTTCATGAAGCTCATGGTGCTTAAAGTGCTTCTGAGAACACGAGAGACCTTAGAAGACGGAGGTAAGGAAGGAGTGCGTTTCAGGTATGTCAGATGGCCAGTGCAGAGGCACAGAGATGGTAGTTGGAACACCACATCCCATAATGCTTTAGGATCACATTTGTTTCTTCATCTGTGAAATGAGGGGCTTGAACAAAGATGTCTCTCAGGTACCCTCCAGCACTAAAATTCTCTGATCTAAGTAGAGGAGTTGTATTAGGGTAATGTTAGGACCAACATTAGACTATTTTATGGCATACACATTTCACATAAATATTCGAAGGCCGCTGAATCCTAGAAGAGGTTTTCTGACCAAGGGCTATTCTATTTCCTCACTTGGTAGAACACATTTATAGCCTCAGTAATAGTTATAACGCTAAAAATATTCAATGAAGATTCAATGTAAACCAAGCATTTGGAATGAATAATACAAGTGCTCTTTGGCACACCTCATCATGTGTTTTTGTTCAGGTGTTTCCTTTTTCACTGTGTTACATTTTATTTACGTAAAGAGAAGGTTAAAAATAGGAAACGGTAGGAAAATGAGCTCCCTGACAGTCTAACGAAATGCCTGCCACAGGAATTGTGACTTCCATTTGTAACTTAGGGGTTCAAACTACAAGTATTGAAATTACAGCCTTTGATAGGTCTCAAAGCCAAGAATGTGTAGAATCATCCTCTGAAAAATGACAAATGTTTTTCATTGATTTTGATTCAAATTCCTCTATCTACAGAGGCATCTCAAGCATTTTTTAACTTAGATGGATCTCTAATCTCTTTGCTGGAACTATCCCCCCAGCAGTGCAGACCATATCTGTCTTTCAATCCTTATACATTGCCAGTAAACCCCCCATAACAAAGCTACTTTACATGTTTGAGTCTTTTCCCTTGTTCTATTAATTATGGCAAGGATACTAATGTGTGACATAGGCTATTGTCTATTGCCTCTCATTCTCTTGTTGCACAAGACTTAGGTTTCTGATATTTTTAGGCACAAGAGCCTCACGTAAGACATGAGAATAACTTTTGTTACATGCAGTGAAGCAAACAAGCATTTATTAAGCACCTACTATGTGCTAGTTACTGTGCTAAGTGCTGTTATCATCTCATTTGATCCTCACAACAACCCTAGGAGGCAGGTGCTATTATTATCCCCATTTAACGTTTGAGGGGACTGAGACAGAGTGGTGTAGTGACTTGCTTAGGGTCTTAGCCAGTAAATGTCTGAGGTTAGATTTGAACTCAGATATTCCTGACTCCAGCTACAGCACTCTATCCACTGTGCTATCTACCTGCCTCTCCATGGATTCAAAACATAATGAAAGAAGAGAAATAAAAGGTAGAATATACATATGAGCCAAATTATTTGCCATGGGTGGGCAAGAATAAGGCTCCAGACATTGAAGCAACCCAAGTTTATAATCTTCTTTGGGTCAGGGATCTTTTTTTTTCTTTTTCTTTGTATTCTGAACACTTGGTATGATGCCTGGCACATAGCAAGTTCTTAATAAATGCCTGCCAATTGATTGATTGATTGATTTTCTTTGCATTTAAAGCTTCACATGGGATCACGGGATCATTGCTCTAGAGCTGAAAGAGACCTCAAAGGCCATGTGATCCAACCCCTTAATTTTCTAGATCTTGGAGTTAGCCAGAAGCAATTGGGCTTGGGGATTTCAAATGTAAAGTTTTTCTTTGATTTAGATAAGAAAGAGGACTTTTCGAACACCACATGTGTGGCCTTTCAGACCACCAGATTAATACTGGCCCCAGAAACAAAGATCATTTATCCTCAGTAGCAAAACATTCATTACTCTAGGCAAATACAACACCCTGGGCTTAGAGTATCCCACAGGATATACAATTAGCTCCAAGATAAAATTAGACACTACTGACATCCATGTTTTTTCATTGCAGAGCTTGGGGGTGAAATGGATCAGGGAGTCAAACTATTTTATCATCCTTAATGGTAGTTCTTTAAGAAAAGACCTAAAGCACTGTTCAGGTTGGATTGGACAAAGGGAAAGAGTTCTGTATGTAATAAAGCCAGATGAGGCTAACTTCAAGTACAAATAAGCCCTGGGATTATAAGAGATACCCCCTGTACGTGACCTGTATATAAGACCAGTCCTATGCAGAGGAGGGTTTGTTGGTCACACAGGTGGTGAGGTTTGAGAGAGACAATGAAGACTTGTTCCCAGATCATCCAAAGATTGCTCTTCAAACTCATCTCCTACTACACAAATAATTCCCTCACAAATAGCCTGAAATATTCCACTTTGTGTTGTTTAAAACTTTACCAATTAAAGGTTCGTTTGTTTAAAAAAAACTCTCTATAAATGTCTCAGAGGGATTCAGGCCAATCCTATCTTAGAGTGGACATTTACTCACAGAATTTTAGAATTGGGAGCTCAAAGATTATCCAGTCTAGCCCTCTCATTTATTATAATAACATTATAATAATTACCAAGTTTTCTAGGGTACATGACGTCTAAGGTAAAAAGTCCAAGTATTATTGTATCCATTTTATTGAGGAAGAAACTGAGATTAATTTAAGGGACTTGCCCAAGGTCACATAGCTAGTGAGTAGCAGAGCTAGGATTTGAATTCAGATCATCCCAATGGCCCTAAGGCCATTACTTTTTTCCAGTTATACCATCCTAGTTTTGTTCTTGGTGTTGTTTTACTGTTAAAATCATAACAGTCTTCAGTCAAAAGAGCACCCAAATCATGCATGAGAAGCAGATGGAATGTAGGAGTTGAGAATTCTATTCCTGGATTACAGGACTCATTCCAATATTCTGTGATTTTGGCCAAGACACCCAGCTTTCCTGTGATTCAGTTTTCTCCATCTGTTAACTCTGTAATAATAGTTTGCACCCACTCTAGAACCTGTTTACCAACCTGTTTGCCAGGAACAATGATCAAAGCTGGTGAGATGCCTCAAATTGAGTCAAGGCATTGTTAGAGAACAAAGGACTAAACTATTCGCATTAAGATAGTTACTTTTGTAACTTTAGAACTTCAAAGTAAGATTGAACTTATAAAGAGTGACCCTTTCCAAATGTAAATGTGATCTTCAAATAGATAATTGATTCAAAATCTATTTAGTGGAATTGATGTATTTCTCTGGGCATCATAACAGTTAGATTAACTAGTAAAGTGAAAGAATGGGTCAATTGAGTCAATCAATCTACCACCACCATCTCCATCCCCCACCTCCAATTGGACTTGATCCCTTTATCAGGTGAAAGCACATATTAATTGCATCAAAAATATTGATCAGAGGTACGGACTAGATTTCAATAAGGTCTGGACACCCATCAGTCAATAAAAGGAATTTCAACTAAGTATGACAGATCAGAAGTCTATTCAGAGTGGTTAAGAGAGTTGGCCACACCCTGTGGACCTCATATGAAATCAGTAAGGTACTTCAGTGGTTTTATATGAGGTTCACAGGGTATGGTTGAAACCGGTAAGCTGATTTAGGGACAGCTAGGTATCCCAGTGGATAGAGTGCCAGTACTGAAGTCAGGAAGACTCAAATTCCTTATTTCAAGTCTGGTCTTAAGACACTTACTAGCTGTATGACTCTGGGCAAGTCACTTAATCTTGTTTGCCTCAGTTTTCTCATCTGTAAAACGAGCTGGAGAAGGAAATGGCAAACCACTCCAGTAAGTGTCTGTGGCCATATTTGAACATTCTGAAAGTTCTTCCCGACTCCAGGCCTGGTGCTCTATCCGCTGTGCCACCTAGTTGCCCAATCACATTTGATGGAAGCATAATTATGCACCCTGCAACCCATCACACTCTACCCTTAATGTTCAATCTCTTCCTACCTCCAAATTCCTTCCCTACTGACTTCAAACATGCCAAGTGTGCCCCCATCCTTAAAAACCTTCTCTAAACCCTACCACCTCCTCAAACTATTTTGCTGTATTTATCCTCTCTTTCTAAGCCAAATTTCAAGAAAAAATAAAATATAACTATATTCCTTGCCTCTGCTTCCTCTCCTCTCACTCTCTCCTTAACCCTCTGCAGTCTGGCTTCCAATTTCATCACTCAACTGCAAATACTCTCTCCCAGGTTTCCAATAATGTTTTAAGTATTGTTCTAGTCTCACTGGTCATTCTTCTTGACTTCTCTACTGAATTTGACACCGTTGATTACCATCTGTGCTAGATCCTCTCTCATCTCTGGTTTTTCTTAACCCTATTCTCTTCTGGTTCTCTTCCTACCTGTCTGATTGCTCCTAAGATTTTTTTCCCCCAGCATCACCCTTATCACAAATTACCCTCCACCTCCCATCTATGGGTGTTCCCCAAGGCTTTGTCCTAGACCCTCTTCTCTCTCTGCATTCTTTTGCTGATGCCCTCACCTCCCAATGGCTTCATTATCATCTCTGTTGGGATGACTTACAAATCTATACATTCGCCCCAATCTCTTTCCTGATGATTCCAAATCATCAAATGCCTACTGGAAATTCTGAACTTGATGTCCAAGAGATTTTTCAAATTTATCATGTCCAAAAGATAACTCATTTTCTTTCCTCCAAAACCCACATTCTTCTCAATTTCCCTATGTATATGAAAGGCCCTATCACTCTTCCATTTCCCAGTTTGTAACCTCAATGTTAGCCTCAATTTCTCGTTCTCCCTTACTCTACATATCCAATCAGTTGTGAAATCTTATAGTTTCTACCTCCTCAATATGTCTCCAGTCTAATATGACCCCTTTTCTCTATTCACACAACCACCACCTTAGTTCAGGTCCTCTTCATCTCTGACCTAGAATAGTACAACAGTTTCCTAATTCATCTCTCTCCCTCAAGTCCTCCAATACATCCTCCTCATAGCTGCCAGAGTGTTCTTCCTTAAGTACAAGTCTGACCATATCACTCTCCTATTCAAAATTCATTGATTTCCTCTTGCCCCTAGGATAAAATATTAACTCCTCTGTTTGGCTTTGAAACCCCTTGATAACATTGCTTCAGCCTATCTTTCCAGTCTCATTATATATTACTCTTCTTCTTAGCTTACCAAACTGGCTTTTTCCCTGTTTCTAACACACAGTACTCCATCTCCTGTCTCCCATCTCAATGTCATTAGCCCCATTCTTGAAATGTACTCTCTCCTCATCTGTGCCTAAAAGAACCCCTCTCTTCTTTCAAAATGCAGCACAAGCACCATCTTTTCCATAAAGCCTTTATTAACCCCACCCCCCAAACACAAACTCTTCTACTTCCTCTTCTAACTTCCTTGTATTTAATTGCTTTGTTACATATGAGTTCTATATTTAATTATGTTATATGTACTTCTATATGTAGATGTTGCCCTCCCCAAAAGAACATGAGGTTTTTGAGTAGAGAGATGGTTTAATTTTTTTTGTCTTTTATTTGTATCAGTTCCTGAAACATAATGGACACTTATAAAATTAATAACTGTGATGGAGAGATAGAGAGATAGGGACAGAGAGACAGAGACAGAGATAGTGAGATTGAGAGACAGAGAGATAGACAGAGACAGAGAGATAAAGAGCTTTCTAAAAACTAAACTACTGAGGAAAGAATAAGTTCCCTCCCCCAACCATAACTAAGGTGGGATTATTTGAGCTTTGCTTCACGGCACTAGAATTCAGAGGGCACCAGCAGATCCAGCCTATGCCCCTGGCTTCCAGCCTCTCTAGCACTGGGTAGGCCTTCAGAAGCATAGAAACCTAGCAGAAGTCTGGAATACAGTTGTGCGTCCTCTCCATTCTCCAGGTGTTTCCCTTCTCACCAACCTCCCTACCTTGGCCCCAGGTGCAAAAATTTCACATTTAGGTCTATGAGCTCTCCTCCAAACCAACTAATTTTTTCCCTGCTCTCCAGTCTTATATTCTCCTCCAAACTGCAAGACACACAGTTATTGCCTGTACCTCAGCTTTCTCAGGTTAGGAAATTCATTAGAGATTAGAGATTCATTCTCCCACATTCTTTATTTGTCTGTTCTTTGTTCACCTTCCAAATATTTGTTTATTTTCCAAATAAAGATTCACAAAAGATAGCATAGAGCCTTTTTGTATCTTAATTGTATGAAAAGATTTTATTGTGGAAATACCAGCTGGACATCCTTTGGGACACTGTCAGATTTTTATAGCAGTAACAGTACTGCCTTACTTGGCAAGTTTTTGTCAGGTCTACTGTCTTTTAATCCTGTTTTGATCCTGCACAGGGTTTGGTCCCTGAGCCTTCTCACTCATGCAGCATATATTTTCCTGCGCACAGGCTTAGTCTTCTGTATTTTGTTCTCTTTACTGCTAACCAAAAGGTGTAACAGCCAGGTCCACAATCAACCAGATGAGGAGCTCCCCCTGACTCCTTGGGCAGCAATAATTTGGTTTTTCCCAGGGGAATTGCTGTATAGAGGGAGAAATGTCACATTCATGGTTTAAATTCCATCAACAATGTTTCAAGCTGTGCTACTCCCTTCACAGTGAGTGGGAGGGAGTATTATTGACCGTTGTTTTTATTATCTGTTGAGCATGAAGGGGCAGTCTTGAGAAAGCTACTCAGGATAGGAGGGGTAGATACAGTAACATCTGTAGTAATAGCTAACAGTGCATGAACATCCACTATCCATTTGCCTAGCTGGTAAACAGGGAGGCTGATGCATTTCCCTCTACCATACTCTTAGATAGCTCAATGATTATTAAAGAGTACCATTTCATATTAAGAGCTTCATGCTGTATTCTTCTTCCCATAAATCATGAAACTTATCAAAAGGATAACTGGAGGCATTGGTTTAGTAGGTATTAGATCTGATTGGGGGGAGAGTCAGGAAAATGTTGCTGCATATATACATATATACACATATGTGTGTATATACATATATACACATATTTTAAATCAGCAAGATCTTAAAATGGATATTTACATAGAATATTCATGCATATTTATATTTAATATCTTATCGGATTTAATTTTATTACATTCTGGGAGGCAATTGGGAGAAAAATAAACACAGTGGAATGTTATCTCATTGGCATGCAGAATCAATGTGATCATTGCACAGCTGATATAACCTCATAAGGAAATGCTTCTGACATTTCACAGGAGCTTTTTAATTTGGTATTTATAGTGTGTGTGTGTGTGTGTGTGTGTGTGTGTGTGTGAAATGATATAGTAGTCTTATTGTTTAATTATGGAGATTGCAGAAAGGAGCAGACATTGACTTTTTCCTCCTTAATTGCTATTAGCCTGCTCTCAAACTGTTGAATGTTCAAGTATATAAACTGTGCTCCTGTCATGCTTACTGTCTCTTACATTTCAAGTTATTTTCTATCCCCTAGGTGAAAATTTTTTAATTCAATTTTTCTCTGCTGTATGGACTTTTATTATAAGTAATAATGGAATGCAAGGGGGTGATTATGGCTAGATAATCATAGTCCAAAACAGAAATGATGCTTTTGAGTATTATAATGTCCCCCAATTGATAAATCTATCTTTCCACTGCCCTCTATGTTTATTGCTCCTTTTGGTAAGGTGATCAGCATTTTTTGGAAAGGAAGGTATTAGTAGTAGTGGTATCAATTACTATAATTGCTAATGGCATCATTTGGGCTAGTAAGTTGCTGCTAAGGGGAAAGAATGAGCTATTGCTTTGACTCGCTTTCTAATTGGAGTACCTTGGGACATTAGGGAGGAAGAGATTATACTTAATGTTTCTTTAACAATATAGTCTTACATTTGCCATTCTATTGATTGCTATGAGGGGTGTAGAGGTGTTCAAGGAGAACTAGCACTTCTGGTGTGAGAGCTGCCAAGCCCTTTTCAGGGTTGCTCACCCACCTTTGTTGTCTATTTGGCACTCCTCTGTCATCTGTGGCTTCAAGAAGCTGTAGTATGCACAGCAGCCATGGTAAACCATCTAATCAGATGGGTTAAACTAGGTAGAGGGTAACCAACAGGCCTCAGACCCTTCAGTGAATTAGGTGGGTGTCTACCCCAAGCATATGAAGATTTCCCCTGGCAGAATAGGTGAATGGGAACAATTTGTTCCAATGGTCATGAAGGCAGCTGTCTCAGGCAGGGGAAAACAAAACAAAACAAAAGTTGATACAACTGGTGATGGCCAGGGTGCAGTGGAATCCTTAGAGCTTAGTCAGACATTGAAGACACCAAGGTCATCCACTGCACCCTGGGCCATCACCAATTGTATCAACTTTTGTTTTGCCACTGGATTTTGATGACTCTGGAAGAGAGAGTTGGGTTGAAGACTTTATGCAACTCTACCTCCCTTAAATGCAACTCACACAAAAGTCAAGAAGATCACCCTATGATGTCATTGGTCCTCTGAAAACAAAGGACAAACAATGATTGCTATTGGTTGATTTGAATGATCTGCCAGTGTCAACATGCATCTTCTTCCTCAGCATCCTTCCATTATTTCAATGCTTCAATAGACCTGTGATATCATTGATGTGGGTAAAACTGCAACTAGGGAGTAATAATGAGAGGGCTTTGCCCTGGGTGCTGATATTTGGGCAGACGAATGCTCCCTACTTTGGGTGGTCCCTTATCTGTGTGCTAGATATTTGTCCCACCTCTCCCCTAACTGCCAATCCTACCACCCTCTGATTCCTGTCACCATGTTGCCCGTGTTCTAGAGCCTATCACTCCCTCTCTTCCTACACATATTCTTGTGCCTACAGTAAATTTAGTTGAATGGATGGAGGAGAGAATGGAGAGGACAGCCTACCCTGGGAAGATAAGTTATACATCTTACTGATTGAGACATTGGTGCATAGGCTTCTCATTAACTGAGGGCTTTCTGGTGGTCTTTTTTTCAGAGTTTGATTGAAGAATTAAATAATTTACTTTTGGAATTCATATCATTAAACCTTCTGCTAGGGACCAGGCCCAGCTGGTGTTTGATTTGTAAATCCCATCGCTTCATCTCCTATGTCACTACTCTTACGACCCAATGAGCTGGATGTGACCTCCTTGAGGGCAGGGACTGTTTCATTTTTGTCTTTGTATCCCCAGCAATTATCACAGTGCCTGGCACATAATAAGGACTTAATTCTTGTTAATTAATTCTTATTAATTCTTGTTATTTAATTGGTTGAGTAGGTGGTATAGTTGAAAGAGTGCTGGACCTGGAGTCAGGAAGACTGATCTTCCTGAGTTCAAATCTGACCTCAGACACATATTAGCTGTGTGACCCTGGGCAAGTCACTTTACCCTGTTTGCCTCAGTTTCCTCACCTGTCAAATGAGCTAGAGAAGGAAATGACAAGCCACTCCAGCATCCTTGCCAAGAAAACCCCAAATGGGGTCACAAAGAGTCAGACGTAACTGAAAAACAACTGAATAACAACAAAATAATTCCTAATTATTACTGGGAAAATTATTAATTAATAATTATTACTAATTATTCCCTCCAATAGTAATGAGTTCATCTCATTCACAAGATTTCAAACAGTTCCTCTCTTGGCCCTGTCCTTCTGCAAATCCTCCCTACATAATTGACCCAAAACACTGAAGGTACCTTTTAATGTCTAATAACAGACACCAATGCAGCACTTGGTCTATTGACCTTCCTTCTTGCTACATGGCCAAGATATCTCCTTTTCATCTTCTGGTTCATTATGTCTCCTGCCACGTCTTGTGTGAAAATCATTCTTTGTAACATGTTGCTACTTACTTAGGCCCACAGTTCATTTTCCCTTTGCCCTTTGGCTCATTGGCAACGTTGATCCTTCAGATATTGGAGTACACTGTGATATTAGGCCAGTTGCTCCTATAATAATGTGCTATGTGTTTTATATATATATATATATATGTGTGTGTGTGTGTACATATATGTGTGTACATATGTGTTTATGTATATATGCATACATACATACATATATACATGCATGTATACATGTATGCGTGTATATGCACAAGCAAATAAATACATTCCTATTATAATAAATAACTGCAAAATATAATTATCTTGCAGTTAGCAACATGGCTGTGTTGGTAAGAAAAGTGAATATGAGACAAAACTGGGAAGAAGGTAGAATAACCCCAATGATCAAAACTTACTCTCACAATTACAAAGAACAGCCTGTCCCCAAATAAGAAAAATGAGAAATCACCTCCATCCCATTCTTCTGCAGAGGCAAGAAGTCAACTGGTATGGCATGTCACATATATTTTCAGACTTTTCCAATGTATTCTTCAGTTTTGATAATTTTTTTCTCTTGCTTCTTCTTTTCTTTAAGAAGTTTTGGCTGTTGTTATATAGGATGGCTCTCTCAGAAAAGGAAGAGTGAGGAACCCAGGAAGAAACTGGTGATGTAAAAAAAATAAAATAAAAGGTAGCAACAAAATTTATTTTAAAACAACAATAAAAAAGAAACTAGGGGGAAATTAAAGAACAAATGGGTGGCCAAAAAAGTGGGTCCCCCAGACCTCTGTAAGTCATAAGAATTTAAACCCTTGCTATCAAGAAAGCAGACAGGAGAAAAACAATGCCATTTCTCTTAGCAAAGCTCCCTATCAGGGGAGTCCTACCAAGAAGTTATTTTACTGCTCCTGTAAAAACAGATTTATCTTTCGGCAAATGGTTCCATTTATACAAAGCAAAACAAAAGTTATAAAATTCCACTGTCTCTCCAACTGATAGCATATGATTAAGGTCCCCCCACAACACTGCAGACACTGCTACAAGAAACACAGTGAGGGAGAATTGATTAAGTCACTTACTCAAGAATAAAAATGAACAGAGTGCCAAGTGTGTTGACAGGGAGAGATATGAGTCCAGCCTTATCTCCATGTTATTGCCCTTCCCAGTTACAATCATGCTATTAAGATAAAGCAGGTTGCCCTGCTACGCATGCTACTGATGGGAAGTCAGATTACAAATACAGGAGACCTGCCTGTGGGTCCCAGCTTGACACGTCAAAGCTGTGCAGAGGTGGGCAAGTTATTTTACTTTTCTGAAGCTCAACTTCCCCACATATAAAATAGGTACTTGCCTATAATAGCACTTGCCCTGCCTGTGTCATATCACTGCTGTAAAAAAAGCCCTCTACAAACCTTGAGGTGATGTATAAACGTGAACTGTTATTATTAATGGTGTGACCATGGAGAAGTTCACTGAGTCTCAGGTTCCATGTCTATAAAAAGAGATTAAAAACAAAATACCTCACTTCTTATATCCTAAGGCTATTTGTTGTCATTGTTCAATCTGTCTGACTCTCCTTGACCCCATTTGGGGTTTTCTTGGCAAAGATACTGGAGTGGTTTGCCATTTCCTTCTCCAACTCATTTGACAGATGAGGAAATTGAGGCAAACAGAGTTATGTGACTTGCTCAGGTACCCGAGTGTTAAAATATCTGAGGCCAGATTTGAACTCAGGAAGACCAGTCTTCCTGACTCTAAGCCCAGTGTTCTATCCACTGTGCCATCCAGCTGCCCTTAGGGGTATTGGGAGGATACAGTGAAATGAAACTAAGTGAGTGTTCTGAGAAGGAAGAAGTATCATAAAGATGCAAAGCACCATTATCATTGTTCCTCCTGGATGTGATGCCACCAGTGCATATTCAACACCTGCATGGTGTGAAGCCTAATAGGCCTGTGATTCTGTGAAGATGCTAATTCTAATAGGGAAAAAATATATCCCAGTGGCAATGACTTAATGGCATTTAAAGGAGGAAGTTGGCAGAGACAGAGGAGGTTGAAATTTGAGAAATACCAAGTAAAATCTAATTGTTTCTTTTTTGAACAGATTTCTACTCAGTTCTTTAGCCTGAAAACTGACTCTTTTTTTTTTTAACTGACTTTGCTAATGAATAAAATAAAAAAAAAATTATAGAATGTTCAAGCTGGAAGGGTCCATATTGACAGTCTGGAGTCTAGAGTAACCCCCTCATTTTAAAAATGAGGAACTTGAGTTTCAGAGAGAATAGTAACTTACTCACAATCACAAAGCTTCTTAGAGTAAGAAGGACAACCAGAATTCAGGTTTCCCGCAATCACTATGGACTGATATTCTCTCAAGTTTCAGCAGGTATTTCTTCAATATAGATTTCTTCAATCTATACCTTTATCTACCTACATCAACTGGGTGACTCCTCATGTGATTATAAATTTATACCTAGGAGAAAACTTAGAGATAATGTAGTCCTACTTTCTCATTTTAAAAAGGAGGACAATGAAGAGTAGTTAATTGATTTGCCCCAGGTCACTTAACAATGATTGCCTCAGTTTCTTCATCTGTAAAATGAGCTGGAGAAGGAAATGGCAAACCACTCCAGTGTCTTTGCCAAGAAAACCCCAAATGGAGTCATGAAAAGTTGGACATGACTCGAAAATGACCGAACAACAACAAACATGTTTATCAGATAATATGATATATAAAAGTTGTCTGTGTTTGTCTGTCATCCCCCATTAGATCATATATTCTGTGAGGGCAGAGACTAAGTCCTATCTACATTTTCTATCACCCTGATACTTAGCAAAGTATTCTACACCCAATAGGAGTTTAAGAGATGTTTGTTGTACCATACTGCATTGCATCCTCTGGTTGGCACAGTGGATGACACATATAGCATAGTG
The DNA here is from genome assembly GCF_900497805.2 of Vombatus ursinus. Classification (NCBI taxonomy): domain Eukaryota; kingdom Metazoa; phylum Chordata; class Mammalia; order Diprotodontia; family Vombatidae; genus Vombatus; species Vombatus ursinus. The sequence continues at coordinate 31,953,080 of NW_020954608.1, read as the reverse complement.
TTAGGAAATCTGGGTTTAACTCTCTCCTTACTTGTCTAACAATGGGCAAATCTCTTAAGCTTACATAGCTTCCATATCCTTATCTGAAAAATGGGGCTAATAATATTAATACTAACTACTTTTTTGGGGGAAAGCTCTTTGAAAACTTTAACGAGCTAGAAAAACTGAATGATTATCATCACATTATAAAACACCAGCAGTATGTAATTAATGTCATGGGAGAGATGCACATCAAATCCTATGGAAATTCACAGGTAAGAGTAACCACATTGATTTGAGGTGATTTGGAAAGGTTTCCTGAAGAAGGGTACCACTGAATCTGGATAGATAGGTGAGACTTCAACCACTAGAGACTGAGCTGCGGGACCCTGTAGGGGATGGAATGATATAAACAAAGGTTTGGAGGTAGCAAAGATGTTCAGTGAAGGATCATTTGTTCAATTTGGTTGGAGTGTAAGGTGTGTGAAAGGGGTCAGGGCAAGAGAAGGCTGAAAAAATAGGGTGAGACCAGATCAATTCATTGCTCAACAAGAATTTGAGAAGGAATTATTTTATGCCATATACCATAGTGGGTATAGGTGATAAGCAGACAAAAATCAAACAACACTTGTCCTAAAGGAGACTATATTCTTTTGGGGAGAACCACATATACACATATGAGGAAACACAAAATGTATGCAAAGTAAATATAAGGTAATTTATTGAGTATGTGGCTCAGGTAGGAGGTGGCTCTTGAGTTGATATTGGAAGGAAATTAAGGACTCTAAAAGGCATAGATGAAGAGAGCATGGATTTAGGACATTGGGAGATGGCTGGAGTGATGAATGATGGGAGATGTGAGAGATGAAATGTTATATGTGACAAAGAGAAAATGGTCCAGCCGAGTTGAATTGTGGAATGCATGAAAGGGAGGAATGTGTAATAAATATGAAAAGTCAACTGGAACCATATTGCAAAGGAAAACAAAGGAGTCTGTATTTATCATAGAATCAGTAAGGAGCCACTGAAATTTTTGAAGTTGGGGAGTGACAGAATGAGACCTGTGCAGGATTATCCCTGTAGCAGCTGTGTGGAGGATGAATTGGAGAGGAGGGAGAACTTGCAGCAGGGAGAACAATTAGGAAGTTATTACAATAGTGAGAGGTAATGAGGACCTGACCTAGGATGGTCCCATCTAAGTGGAAAGAAGGGACCAGATTTGAATGATGTTATGGTGACAAAACCAACAAGATTTTCAATTTACTAGATATGGATATGAAAGAGAATGATGTTAAGAATTATGTTGAAGGTGTCCTCTCCAGTCTTTCTTCCTGACACTCTAGACTTTCTCTACCTTTCCATAACAGCTCCTCACCCTCAAGGTTCACTCCAGCCCTACTCTTCTTACACTGGAAAAATGTTCCACCCCTGTGGTCCCTCCCTCTGAGTAGTTGGTTCCTCCTAGGACCTCTGTATTATGGAAAGTGCCTTTTTTGTAGGTTTTTTTTTCCTTTTTGGTGAGGCAGTCGGGGTTAAGTGACATGCCCAGGGTCACACAGCTGGTAAGTGTCAAGTGTCTGAGGCTGGATTTGAACTCAGGTCCTCCTGACTTCAAGGCTGGAGCTCTATCCACTGTACCACCAAGCTGCTCCTTTTGTAGGTTTTTTTTAAGCTGCAGCTAAAATTTGACTTTAGGTAATAGGACTTTTTTGAGTAATCATAAATCTTGCTAATAAGGCTCTGGATCTTGTTTTGGTTAGCACAATTAAACCAACAAATGAAAACACCTGAAGAATCTCGTCATATATAGGGAATCTTTCTATTTAGACCTTGTCCACCATGACAAAAATCATCTTTGGGGAACTTATCTGTTTTATGCTCTTCCTCCCCTCCATTTTGTAACACATGTGATGTTAATAATCAGAGTGACTTTGAATTATCTTTGTGATTTCAGTTGTAATTCAGGGCCCCTCAAGTTCTATAATCAAATGGACCAGGTCTAATGGTGGGGGAGCTTCCCCCAAAATGATACATTCTCTTTTGGTTCATTATTCCCCCACCTAAAATTTATTGTGGTAAATCTAATTTGATCTGAATTTGGGTAAATGTGGATAATAGGGTGTCCCCAATTCTTATACAAGTACTTAAGGCAAGAAACACTTAATGTTCACATGGCAGCTTTTATTTCACTACACCAAAAATTCAGAAGACAGGAAGGATTTACAGGAGCCCATAAAAAACTACATAGAACACATAAAGAAGTCATAGTAGCCCATAAACAATCACCATAATTCTCCTCCCTCTCTGGTGGGTCCTACTTTTTTCACCAGAGTTTGAAAGTTCTTCTGATGCAGCACTACTCTGTGGTTTTGACTTTCAAAGCAGTCAAATCATCTTTGGACAGCCCCCAGTCACTGAAATTTAATCACGAGTTGTTTTTTGAATTCTTAACAAAAGTGCCAATGAGCATATACATATACTTTATGGAGAAGATTATGGATAGTCAAATGTTCCAAATCCAGGCTTAATTCCTGTTGAAGCTCATCACATTGACCAGGGAACTCCTTTGATTAACCCTCTTTCTCCACCCCTTACATATCTATCCAAGAACCTTGTATGATCTTAATATGTATATTAAAAATGACTTCTTTTTTTTTAAGAAGAGCCTTTGAGGCTGAATTTTGCTCTATTAAATTAAAATATATATCTATTTTTAAATCATCAAAAATAGAAACAATGATTTACTTTCTCTGTCCCTTTCACTCCATTGCAAGACTATAAAGATGGAGAAAATCATTTACAAAAGCCTGTTCCCCTCTCATATTTTCACATAGGGTACCCTTGTTCACATGTAGATCAATCTCATAAAGATTTTGTAATGATAAGAAATCAGGTATGTTGTTTAGTGGTTGTTACTGTTCTCTTGATTACCTGAGGTATAGGGTCATAGTACCAACTATGACTCTTTTCATTCTTTTGGTGTATTCCCTTACTTGAGATATTTTGAAAAAATAACCCTTAATTTTTCATCATTGTGTTTACCTCCAGCATGAATTTCTTCAGTGTGTAGTTGGTCTGACCAAGTCATTCTTCCTGATATGGTCTTAAGGGCAATTTCAGTTTCCTCATGTGGCAATCTGAAACTAAGATGTTAGGGTCCAAATATGGCAATTCTATTTCACTGATGATGAAAATGGATAATTATAGAAAGGTTGACAACTATATTCCACTCTCTGATGTCCTTTTGCTAAATTCATCCACCAGTGCTGTTGGGATGGCACAGCACATTTGAATCTCAAGCCAAGTTTTCTGTGGATTCATTTGGTTTCTACAGTTTTTTGGCATTGTATGAGGCAATATTAGCCTTGATCTTTCGTTATCTTCCTCTGGAGCAGGAGATTGTAACTTGTTTAGTGTCATGGACCCCTTTGGTAGTCTGATGAAGCCTATGGACCCCTTCTCAGGATATTTTCAAATCCATAAACTAAAATACATAGGATAATAAAGAAAACCAATTATATTAAAATAAAGATATATTTTTTCACATCCAATTTGATCCCCTAAAATCTATTCATGGACCTCCAGGTCCATGGGCCCACCGTTGCAACCTCTATTTTATAATGACTTACAAACGAGTTTGTATTCTGAACTGGTATTGCCCTTGGCTGCCATACCTCACCCTTCGGCAAAGAAATCAAGTGTTCACTGGCTAAGGTACTTTCCGTGATTTGATGGTTTCTTTTGTGTGGTATCCACTGTCTATCAGTGAAGCTCTAGAAAAAAAAATAACCAACATCAAGGTCCATATTTTATCTTTTTTTTCATTTCCCATTTTCTGCATCAATGTTTCATTTCAACCAGTCAACTGAAGGTATTGCAGTTGTATACTAGTGTATGCTTCCTATAATTATCTTTCCTTCTAAGTTGATGTTGATTTTTTTTACTTTTGTTCTAATTAGTTGATGAAATAACTGTACAGACAGTTGGTTTGCCATAATACCATAAGGAATCAACCATTTCCTGGCTTTTAAGATACAGTCAGTCTCATTTTTGTGATGTTTTTCTCATGCAGGGATGGTCAGCCCCTTCTAAGTGCCTCTCCAATGCATCCTGCACACAGCTGTCAAAGTGATATTACTATAGCATAAGCATAACCCTGTTATTCCCTTGATCAATAAACTCCTGTGGCTCCAATTACTTCCAGCATCAAAAACAAACTCTTGTTTTGGTCATTTAAAGCCTTTAACAGCTTACTTCTAATCTACCTGTCCAGGCTTATTATGGAAAGTCCCATTTCATTCACAATCTATGGGCCAGCCAAGCTGACCTTCTTGCTCACCCTCTCCTATGTCATTCTATCTCTTGTCTATGCTTTTGCTGTCTCATGTGACTCATATACTCTGATCTTATCTCTGACTCTTACATATAATTTCTAGCTTCCTTCAAAGCTGAGCTCAAGTGTTACTTCCTCTATGAGGCCTTTCCTGATACCCCAAGTAGCTGTCTTCTCCAAAAACTGCCTTTGCATTTATATGTGTGTGCTCATATACATATGTGTACATATATGCATATATGCATACACACATATATGTATATAGTATGTATATGTGTCTGTGTATAGTGTGGCTTATTAAAGCTCAAAATGGCACCAATACTTTTGAGTCATCCTACACATATACACATATGCATGCATATACACATGTGCATATGTGTATTGTATATACACACATGCAGGTATATATTTAAGTACATGTGTGTATACATGTGTGCATATATGACCCCTCCCAATAGAATACAAACTCTCTGAGGAAGATAGTTTTTTCATTTTGGTCTTCGCATCTCAGAGCCTAATATTATGTCTGACATATAATTGGCATTTAATAAATATTTATCTGTTAATTTTTGGAATTACTTTTTTATGATACAAAGATGTGATATTTCTAAATAATCTAAAAGCCTTCTCCTTCCCTAGTTTCTCAAACCTTAGCCATATTTTCCAGTACACTTTTTTTCCCTCCTCCCTAATGTCCTACTCAAATATCAAAGTATATATTGATTTAGTTTGGAGGCTCTTGTCAGTTTTTTCATATAATTCCTCTACCTATTTTCTCTCTGTAACAATTAACTCACAGTTTGCAATTATATTCCTGGCAGTCTTTTTTGCTTAGGCTCATCATAAGCACTGAAAGAAAAGAGGATCAAACATCCCACAAAACACAAGGAGACAAGGGTCAGAGGATCAAAGAGGACATGGTGGGAAGTAAGGTGTAATCAGTTTGGAAAGGTGGGTAGAGGGGGCTAGGGTAGGAGGGCCTTTGCATGCCAAACAGAGGATTTTGTGTTTGGTCCTTGGGGCAATAGGGAGTCACTGGACTTTGCTGAGTATGGGAGTGAGATAGTTAGACATGTGTTTATAAATAGAAGTATGAATAGAACGATTTTACATATATACATATTTGTGTCTAATGATAGCCATCTCTAGGGTTGAGGGAGAGGGAAGAAAAAAAGGAAAAAAGTTACAATATAACTTTGTTATATATTTGTTATATATTGAAAAAGAATAGTAAATTGTGAATAATAGATTTGCTATTTTATGTACAATCATCTTTTTTTCTATTCTGTGTTACAGAAATGCTTGTTTTATTTCTTAAGTTCAAAAGAAAATAAATAAAATCTAGACAAAAAAAAGTAAAATCATTTTGGTGGCTGAATGAGGCTGGATTGGAGTGGGCGGGGGGAGAAAGGAGGCAGGTAAGCCACCAGCAAGCTATTGCGGTAGTCTAGATGTGAGGTGGTGAGGGCCTGCACCTAGGTGGTAGCAGTGTCAGAAGAAAGAAAGGGACATATTCAAGAGATGTTGCAAAGGTTAAAACAACTGACCTTGGCAACAGGTTGGATACAGGGGCAGTGAGAGATAGTTAGAAGCTGAGTATGTTGAGTCTGAGGGACCTGGAAGCTATTGTTGCCCTGGAACAGGGAAGGTTTGGGGGCAGGGGAGGTTTTTAGAGGAAACAATAATGAGTTCAGTTTTTGACAGGCTTAGTTTGAAACTGGACACCCAGTCGAAGATGTCTCAAAGGTGGTAGAATGAAAGTAAAAAAAACACAAAGGCCTTAGTAAAATCGTTTTAGTACTCCGAGTTAGAGAAAGCAGGCATTATTTCTGGCTACCAGAAACCCTCACATAGCAGGTTTCCTCTGCTGGTCGTCCCCCAAATGGAAGAAGGCAATAAGTATTCAGTTCCTTGAGCTCATATATTGGCTGGCCCCAAAACTTAAAATCACCTTTATAGGACCATTTGTTTTGCATCTCCACATTTCTTCACCGTATCTCCTCTCCTCCATTCTAAGCCAATTCTCTCTATCTGGCTAATTCTTTATTTTTGAAGTGTGGGAAGCACTAGAGACATATGATATTACCCAACCAAAGCCAGGATGGATACCATCCATAAGCCCACTTTTGACACTTACCAGCTTTGGGGGCCTTAATCGCTCTCTGCCTCACTTTTCTACACTGAAATGAAGGAGTTGGACTGAATGGCTTCTAAAGTCCCTAATCGCAATCTATTTTCCTGAAATCTCGTATTGATGAATTGTGAGCTTCCTAACATAGACCTCCTTGATGTATTTAAAGGCATTTGTCTGAGATCTCTGGTCATCACATCTGTTTCATTTACTAAAAAAATAAAATAAAATAAGATAACTCTAACTTTTCTGCTAACAGGACCCCAACTTAAGATCAGTGCAATAAAATGTGACAGAATTGCAGACTTCATCTACAACAGAAGATGTTTTTGTTTGTTCGTTTGTTTTAATATTGTGAGCCAAGGTAGACTTGGGCAGAGACAAGCTAGGGGCAGCTAGGTGGTGCAATGGATAGAATACAGGACCTAGAGTCGGGAAGACTCCTCTTCCTGAGTTCAAATCTAGCATTAGATGCTAACTAGCTATGTGACCCCTGAACAAGTCACTTAACCCTGTTTACCTCGGTATCCTCATCTGTAAAATGAGCTGGAGAAGGAAATGACAAATCACCAAATGGGGTCATGAAGAGACAGATATGACTGAAAAAAGATTGAACAACAACAAAGTAGACTCAGAAGTTAGGGAAGGGTAGTAATGGACAAAACAAGCTTTGAAGTCAGGACTTTGAGAGTTTAATCACTGCTCTGATGCTAGTTCTGCTACTTTGGGCAGGTAACATCCTGTCTCTCTCTTCCCTCCCTGTGTCATGTGGTGGAAGGTGGTGGAAGGAGACCAGGCTCAGATGACCTGGGTTCAAATCCCACCTCAGATGCTAACTAATTATGAGACCTTGGGCGAGTCAATTGGAAATAACCTCTCTGGACCTATTTCCTCTTCTCTAAAAGAAGTCCCCACTCAGGTAGGTGGCCTGCTGCCATGCTCCCCCATTCTGAAGTAGAGTGAAAGTAGCAGTTTGGCTCACAATTCAATTCGAAACAACAGCCACAAAAAAAATGCTGATGTGAAGTTTTGACTCTTAGATGTACTTACATTACACGGCCATTCTCATGTGTGCCTGCACCCAATTGTAGAACACGCCGACTGCTTTATTGATTGACAGTATATTGCAGTTGGGAACCGCTGAATTACGCCTCTCCAAATAGCCTCGCAATCGCATCAGGGCAGTCATTCATACCAAGAGGTGATTTTCAGGTTCTAGATCTCGCCATGCATTCATGTTAGAATGAATTTGTATTAGGAGTAGATAGAGTAAATGAGGTAAGACCGATCCAGGGCAATAAATCTTCCAGATTTAAGTGAGTTTCATATGTAGTTAACAGAATGTAAATTTCCTAAATGTGATTAACAACCTCATGGAGGTGAGATATCAGTGACTGGCAGAGCTTTCAAAGTAGAAGGATGGGGGGGATGGGGGTTGGGGTTGGCCATTACTCGTAAACAGATCTTAAATTCTCCCACTGGATTGTATTTCTCTTAGCTATAGATTTTAATTCCTTCTGTTGTTTTTTGTGGATTCCAAATTTAATATTTAACACTCCTAAAGGTTGCTGCTTTATTCAGTTCAGTCAAAATAATTCTTTAGCTGGCATCCTCTGATAGTAGATTGTAGTCTTTTTTCTTTGGGGTGTACTCTATTGACAACTCATTATGGAGTGCTTTATCCTGCATATTAATTTCAGGATTTCACATCTTGAACAGATCCTTAATCACCTGTTTACAGCTGAATTTTAATATGTTAAATGTTCCTATATGTCAGCACCAGCAGTGGCATAATAGCTTTAAAAAAATATTCTAATCCCCCTACCCCTACTTTATTCCCATCTATTTTCTGTCATCCCAATCCCAGATGAGATTAATGGCTATTGTCAATGAGTAGTGAATAAACATACCTGCTAAGGATCACAGATCAAAAGCTAAATAAAGAAACTGAGGCCCAGAAAGGAGAAATTACTTGGACAAAGTTAAAAAAAAAAAGGGAAATGGTAGAAGTGGGATTTCAACCCAGGTCTTTTGACTCCAAAACAAATATTCCAGGACTCTTTTCCTTCTTGAATTTGAAGATGCTAATCTCCCCACACTCACCCCCTTTCCCAAAGGAACCTCATTTGGGGTTTAGTCGGGGGCAACTAGTTTAAATTTCAAGCCGCACACTAGCATTTTACAAAGTCGCCCCCTAGTGATTTACATGTGTTACCTCACTTGATTCTCTCAAAAACCCTGTGAGATGGGTAGTAGTACTATCCCAGTTTTACATTATTGCAATTTACATTATTATTTCCTCATTATTACAAATGAGGAAACTGAGGCTTAAAAGATATTCAGTGAGTTACCCAGTCATACAGCTAATAAGAGTCTTAGGTGAGATTTGAACTCAAATCTTCATGAATCAAGTCCAGTGCTCTGTCCATACTACATCAAATTCCTTTTCTCCCTTGAAATGTCTTTATGATACCACTATAAGGGAAATGGAGATAGGGGTGGCAAGATTTACTTCATAAAAGGGACTTTTGTGGTTGGTCCTATAAGACCCTCAGTATGAGTGAGGGTTTGTGTGTATGTGTGTGTGTGTGTGTGTGTGTGTGTGTGTGTGTGTGTTCCCTTGTGGAATCCATAAGCTGTATTAGACATTTCTGAATGAATTTGCATGAGTTTGAGTCAACTAAAGAGGAGCATGTAGATTTTCACCCCTCTAATCATAGTTTTCCTCTAAGTTGGAAATGTCTCAAAGTCACTGTCATTGAGTATGAATGACTTAATGAACAAACATTTATTAGGCACCTGTTATGTGCCAAGCATTTTACTAAGCATAAATAAAAAAGCAAAGTCAGTCCCTGATCTCAAGTGGCTTACATTATAATGGAGAAGATGATACAAACGGGAGTGGTGGCCAGGGAGGGGCACTTTGACCATGAAAGTTACTGAGCCTGAGTGGGACTAGGAGAGGAAACTGATACAACCCATCCAGGAACAAAGAGAGTTGATTTGATTATAATTCATGGTTCCAGAACTAGGAAAAGGAAAAAGTATTTTCACTCTGAGACAAGGTTAAGGCTATGGAGAAGATGGTTAGAGAGTAGGAAGTGAAGTGAAGCCTGGTGACCAGAGCTTTCCTGAAATAATGGTCCAGGAGAGGCAGTCACCCATCAGGGCAGCAGGCCTCAGGCTTCAGTACAGCTGGGGCCCAATTAGTGGGAATCAGTGAATCCCCCAAAGTGGTCAGTGGTCAGTAGGTATTCGAAATTAGATTATTCAAAGTTATAATTCCATAAAATATGATCATTAGTTCTAGCCAAATAGAAATATGCAGTATGAATTTAAATAATGTGGCCAGTGACCATTTCAGCAGATTCATTATTGGCACTAATGGGGACCTGGTTGTAGCTCCTTGTTGTTTAAATTGAAATAAGCTAGTAGCTTCAGCCTATGTATTGCTTCCTCCACTTTGTCTTTCAAGCTGACTTTTTAAGGGCAAGAAAAGGCTAACGACTTCCTATGATACAAGCCCCCTAGGAAAAACGAACAGGGTCCTAATGATGAAAGCTCCTAGCTTTTGTCAAGCATGTCATCGCCTTCAAAGCTCTTTCACATACCTGTTCTCATTTGATCCCCACAGCATGTCACTGAGCACTTAGAAATTTAAGCTTTCGTCAGAAGGGGTTGAAAGCATATCTTTAGTGAGAATCGAATAAGGAGGCTCATGACCTAAGTCTCAATCAGCAAACTCGGGGGCCTCCTACATGCCCAAAATGTTTTCTCTTCTGCTTGTAATTAAATGCCTTATATCTTTCCCTGGAAGAAATTAAATATACACCTTTGCTTTCCCATTGTATATAAGGAAAACTAGCATTGAAGTTCAACCAATCAATCAATAAACATAATCAATATGCACTTACTATGGGGCAGGTAGGTGGCACGGTGGATAGAATGCCAGGCCTGGAGTCAGGAAGACTCATTTCCATGAGCCTCAAAAGCTATGTGACCCCGGGCAAGTCACTTAACCCCATTTGACTCAGTTTCCTCATTTATAAAAATAAGCTGGAGAAGGAAATGGCAAACCGCTGCAGTATCTTTGCCCGGAGTCAAAAATTCAACTTTTTTTTTTTTTCAGACAAGACTGAACAAAGCATCTGCTATGTGCCAGACACTGTGCTGAGTACAGAGGATACAAAAAGAGGGAAGACAGTCCCTTTTCTCAAGGAGCTAATAATCTAATGAGGAAGCCCAGAGTTAGGTGTATCATTCAGGTATACAATGGGTCACTGTGGCTACACAAACATGTCAGACTGCCGGCCTGAAAGCTTTATAGCGTGGAGGATAAATTTCTCCACCTCAGGACAAGTGAGGCCATAGAGAATAAGATATATGGGGAAAGAGCATGATTCTAAATGGAAATGGGTTTTTTTTTTTTTAATTTAAAACTTTTATCTCAAAAATATAGTAAATAGAGAGATTCACAGCTCTAATCTCAATCTAATTTGATTAAATTCCCCAAACTTTTGCTAAGCTCCTGATACATACATGCCACTGGTTAGGTGCTAGGGTGCATAGACAAAAATAAAAAGGTATTGACTTCAAAACACTTCTACTTGGCTGTGGAAATACGACATGTGCCCCGATGTAATGTATATCCAAAGCACTAATTACTAGAAGTGGGCAGTGTCAGGAAAGGCCTTCATATAGAAGGTGAAGCCAGAGCTGTGCTTTAAATGGTAGTAGCTTGGGGCAGCTAGGTGGTGCAGTGGATAGAGCAACGGCTCTGAGGCAGGAGGACCTGAATTCAGATCCGGCCTCAGACCAAACACTTGACTCTTACTAGCTGTGTGACCCTGCACAAGTCACTTAACCCCAACTGCCTTAAAAAAAAAAAAAATCAATTAAATAAATAAATAAATGATAGTAGCTCACCTAAGAGGCAGAGGCAAGGAGGGATTATGTTATAGGAATGGGGGCCTACCTGTGCAAAGAAAAGATGGCAGGAGATAAAATGTAGTTTAGGGAGAATGGTTTGAATAGATTTACACACTTACCATGCCCCCCCTTAACCATTTGCACGTCTAATTTGGAGATCATAATAACATTTTTCCTATTTATTGTCTATTTCCATAAAATTGTGAACTTTATGAAGCAGCTAGATGGTATAGTGGATATAGAGCTGAGCCAGGAGTAATGAAAACTTGAGTTCAAATCTGGTCTCAGACACTACTAGCTGTATGACCCTGGGAAAGTCACTTTAACCTCTGTTTGCCTCAGTTTCCTCATCTGTAAAATGACGATAATAATCCACCTACCTCTCAGGATTGTTGTGAGGATCAAATGAGATGATAATTGTAAAATGCTTACCACAGCGCCTGGCACATAGTAGGTGCTACATAAATGTCAGTTATTATTATTACTTCTCTTTGCCTCAGTTTCTTCATCTGTGAAATGGGGATGATAATAAATAATGCCTACCTCCTGGGATATTGTGAGGATAGAATGAGATAATAATTGTAAAGCACTTAGCACAGTGCCTGACACATAGGTATTATATAAATATTAGCTATTATTGTTATTATTATTTCTGACTGCCTCAGTTTCCTCATCTGTGAAATGGGAATAACAATGCCTTTCTCCCAGGGTTGTTGTGAGGATAGAAGGAGAAAATATTTGCAAAATACTTTGCAAACGTTAAAGGTCTATATAAGTGCTACTCTTATTATTATTACCCAGGACCATATTGGCTTTCAAAATTTTGGTTAGTCAAGACATTTTTCCTACTATTTTGGATGTGCATATCTTTGTATGTGTTGTATCCCCCTGTGGAATATAAGTTCCTAGATCCTAGAGACTGTTTCCTTTTCTGTCTTTATGCCTAGTACAAAACTTTATATAGAATTGCTTATTAACTATTTGTCAAATTGAACTGAACAGAATTCCTTCTATTGACTTCACCACAATCTTCTAGACTATTTGCCAGGAGTGAGCATGGAACCAGGCCATTGCCAGTCCCTTCTTCAAAAGAGACTCAAAACCAGAGAAACCCATAAAGACTGTGCTGGTTCAGCAGCAAGATCAGTGTTTTGTCCTAATCTGCAGACAATTCTTATTTGAGGTATTTTCTGACTTGCTTGCCAAAACAGACGTACTCTAGAGATCAAAATCTCTCCCACTGAAGATCTGGGAAGTGGAAGAAATTCTTCCACTGAAATATTTTGGACAGAGATGGCATGCTCTGTGGAGTTGTTTGGAGAGATCCGTTTCAGGAGCCTGGACAGATTGTACATGATGCCATGTTACGTGGGAAGCCTTTACAGAAATGTACCAATGCAAAGTACAATTAAAGATGGGGAACCATCCTGTTGTATTCTAAAATAATGGTTTTCCTAACCTTGAAAAAAAAGTTGACCCCATGCTTTATTACTCACAAATCAGGACATCCTGGTAAGTGAAAGACTCCTGTCTGAGGACAAATAAGAGAAGAAAAAAAATACTGTCTTGCCAAGTGATGCACTTCACCCATATTTTCAATCCATCACCCACTTTTCTGAAGCACTTTTTACGTTAGCATTTTATCCTTAACACAGACCGGTGATCTGGGTCAGCTTATGGTTTGATACTACATGGGAAAGAGGTAGAGAATTGGAGTTTCGTTTGATTTATAGGTTGGATAAAAGGACAGTAACACAGCGTGTTCTGCAGCTACCAGGTTAGAGATTGGAGAGAATAGAAAGTCCAGTTCCCCACATTCTTTTACTGCTTCCCTCTCCCCCTTTTTCCAGGAGCTTCTTTCCAAAGAATACCAAGAAGAGAATTGAATTAAATCTCATCTGAGAAAGGATCATTCGCACGTGTCACCCAGATCACGTACTGATGCCAATTCCTAGCACAGTAACTGGCAGTGATGGAGAGGTAGGGAGACAGACAGAATCGTAAAGAAAAGGGACGACTTCAGTGATTGTCTGTGGGCTAATCCGCTGTAAGCGTGTTGTCACTTGAGGTGATAAAATATTTTGTAGCCACTAAAGAGAAACTCATAAAATGAGTGAGACCTGGACAAAGTGTAAACACCAAAGAGTTTACGAGTTAGGAAAGATCTTCCTGGAGATTAGGGGGAATTAATGGGGCAAATGGAATAGGAAAGGGAACTGACTAGACACTTTATGGCACTTTCAACATCTCTGATGCCATTAGAAATTATGTTAAATTATATTAATTACAGAAAATAAAACCAGGGGAAGAGAAAGCAGCACGGATGTGACATTGTAGCTGAGAATTTTAAAACACGGATTTCAAGAAGATGACTCCCACTGTCACCCTAACTCTTGTTCCCTGGGCACATGAAGGAGCTATGGAGTGCACAAGCGTGTGCATTTTTATATCTCATTATAAAAATATGATGTCACGTAGTGACAGTTGCCAGGGGAGCCATAACTTGGAATTGCCTGAGTTATATGCCTTAAGATTTTCAACCATAAGGCTGCATTAAAATTGTTCTCACTGAATTTCTTTAATAAAAACACAGCTGTGATCATTCATTCAAATACCCACTTATCGTGTTTTATTCCTATGAGTAATCACTTCCAGATTACAGCCTGACACTTGGAACTTTGTTTCTAAATGAAATATTTTAAGCTCAACAAAGGCACCTTTCCTCATTAGAGGGTACGCCAACCTCATGGCAAATTTGAACATGCTGTTCTGGGGCTACGTAGAAAACTGTACCTGAAAATGTCACTCCTCAAAAATTGTCATTTAGGTTAATATTCTTCAGTGTTCTAAAATAAATAAATAAAACAAGTAGCTGAAATGATCCTGAGATTTTCTGATCTAGTTAGACCACATTTGGAATGTTATGTCCATTTCTAAGGTACCAAATTATAGAAAGAATATTGACAACCTGGGGCACATCCAGAAGAGAGTGACCAGGTTGGCGAAGGGACTTGAAACATCAGAATGGAAAGATTAGCTGGAAGGAGTGAGGATGGTTAGCCTGGAAGAAAAGACTTCAAGGATTTGAAGAGTTTTCTTATTAAAGAGGGATTAAATTTGTTTTGCTTAGCAGTAGAGGGAAGAACCAAAAGTTAAGGGATGAAATAAGAGTCAGATTTCAGATCAATGTAAGAAAAAACTTCTACATAATGAGAGTTGTCCAAAAATGGAAGTGGCTAGAGGTTACTCTGTCACTAGGGACCCTTAAGCAGAGGCTGGATGACTACTTTCCTGAGGTATTATGGAAAGGCTTCCTGTTGAGAAATATTAGTCAGTTAACAAACATTCATTATAGGCTTACTACTATGTGCTAGGCAGGGACTGTCTTAAGCACTAGGGAGAGGGCAAGATGCCCTCAAAGAGTTCACATCCTAATATAATGTAAAAGACCTCTGAGGTCTTTTCCAACTCTGAGATTCTGTGATTCTTTGTAATTAATTTAATCCCAATCCAGAAACTAAATTTTAGACTTGAAAAAAAAAAAAGGTACTATCACTCTGAAGATTTTGTTGTTGCTGATTTTTTTTCCTAGACCTGTGATTTCATTGATGGATGAATTTTCCTCACAAGGAGGATCAAAAACAAATAAATACAAATTTTTTAAAAAATCACAACTCTGGCCAAAAAAAAATGCAAAAAAATTCTTCAGAATGACACAAACCTTTTTTTAAGGCTAAAATGTACTTTTGCATAAGGGGCTATTAGTAAAAAATTTATCATACTCTTAGATTTGCATCAGCTCCACAACTCACATCTTAAGGAGTTTCCTGGGACACTAAGAGTTGGGATTTGCCCACAGGCACACAAGCCATTATCCATTAAAGGCATATCTTGAACCCAAATCTTTTATCCACTAGGCCATGCCTTTTCTCACAAAAGAATGTTAGCTTTAGAAATTTCCTAAATCTTGTCAAATCAAAACTATAAGAATCCGTCTAGTCCACCAAGAGGCTAAATTTTGGTGGAAATAACTGATAATTCAGTAACAAGAATGCATAGGTGAGTAGCCAAAACAGAAACAGAATCTCATTCTTTTTAACTTAGTCTGGAGAACTGACCATCTCAGTAATGGAGTTGGTATGTGAGCAAAAGTCAGTATTTACTCAAATTTCATCCACCAATGGTTCTCAAATCATGGTACAGCCTCCTTCTCCTTCATACTTTTTTTAAAAAATTGCCTAAATTTCCCTCTGTATTCCTCACACGGCTCCAACCCATAAAACAAAGGATATATTTCAAAAGAAAAGGAAAAATAGAAAACAAAATCAGCAAACCTAATACACATGCATACATATATGTATATATATTTATACATATGTACATATATATTTATGTATATATACTTACACGTATACGCACATTTATTTATTTCTTTGTTTATTTTTTTATCTTAAAATACATGTAATATTTCTCACCCATGGAGTTACTGCTTCTGTCAAGGAGTGAGGGAGGATTTCACACAGACTCTTAAGTTCAAAGTAATTTTTTTTTCTCTCCTCTCTCCCTCTTGTTCCTGCCCCACCCCAAAATTACTTTGTACTTATTCTACATACATTATGTGTTTACTTACCTAAGTGAATGTTGACATTCCCCCCAATAGAATGTTAGCTCCTAGAGGGCAGGATTGATTTGGTTAAAGTCTTTAATCACTACAATGCTTTGCACATAGTATGCAGTTAATAAATGTTTGTTTAGTGAATAAATCCAATCCATTGTTAGGTTGTGAATGCTCTTTTTACATAAAATCTCTTGTGATTGTCCCCCTCTCTCCATTCATGTGGATAGGTTAGGGCCCCATCAACTCTTGACTAGGGTATTCTAAGAGACTCTTAACTGATCTCCCTACTTCTGGTCTCTGCCCTCTCAAATCTTTCCTCCACACCATGGCCAAAGCAATCTTCCTAAGGCACAAATTAGACCAAATCACTCTGCTGCTCAAAAAATCTTTAGTAGCCATCTACTGCCTCTAAGATAAAATGCCAACCCCTCAGCCTGGCACTTAAAGCCTTCAACATTGCCCTACACCATCTTTTCTGACTTGTTTCACATTATTCCCTTCCACAAAAATATTTCATCCAAATTGGCCTACTGGCTATTCTTGGCACTCCAAATTATCTTTCCTGATTCTGATGGCCTTTGCACAGACCATCCAGTACACTGTGAGGAAACAAGGTAACACATTGCATAGAGCACAGGACCTAGAGTTGGGAAGACAGTAGCTGGGTGACTCTTAGCAAGTCACTTAAATTTCTATTTACCTCAGTTTCCTCATCTGTAAAATGGGGATAACAATAGCACCTACCTCCCAGGGTTGTTGTGAGAAGCAAATAAGATAATATTTGTAAAGCACTTAGCACTGTTCCTGGCACATAGCAGGCACTTTAGACATGTTTGTTTCTCTCCCCTTCTTGATACCTCAAATGAACTTCCTCCTAACTCCTGCATCTGAGATACTTTAGATTTCTCCAAAGACCTTCAATGTTGAAGGCTTGCTTGATCATCCCAGCTATTCTATCCTTTCTCAAAATAGTTCTTACTTACTTACCTGTATAAACACTGTATTCACATATATTTCCCCCTCCCATTATCTCCCACCACTGTCTACCCCAAGTGTAATGACATAAGGTCCCTAAGGACAAGGATTGTATTCATGTTCCTCAGCTAACACAGTGCCTTCCACATAGTAGCCACTTACTTGATATTTATGGGATCAAATTGTTTGAAGGTACAGTGCCTATTATTTTAAAAATCCAGGAACTACTATAATGATCTACTTGCCTTGCATATGAGAATAAGAGGTACCAAACTCATGGCCTACCCAAGCTACCCACAAACCTCCTTTGTATTGACAGAATCAAAATAAAATGTAATTGGGAAATATTTGACAAAATATATAAAAATAAAATACAACATAGATAATGTTATTTTGTGGTTTTCTAAGTCAAGGATCCATTTCTATTGGAGTTTGACACCCTTGAAACAGTGTCTGTTTCAGATATAGAGCCCAAGGAGTTATAGGGGTGTTTGCTATGGTATCTGTCTTAGGCTGAACTTGTGAATGATCATTGAAACATTTCCAAATACATTATTTGAGTCTTTGAATGTCATTCACTGTTGGGTTGTTATCCACAAAGCATAAAATTGCTTGTGTTCTGAATATTCAACACTCCAGTTCCAACTTAGAAAGAAAAGAGCCCTACCCTTTCTTCTTCTTCATAGGTCCTACCCTGAGTAGATGACTCTACTGACCTCTGTCCATATTATAGTTTTAACTAAATAGGAACGTGGAGGTTAAAGCCAAGTAGTCATATAGTGAATCTGATCAATGTGGACAGTCAATCTGTATAACCCAGGCCAATAAGGAAACATCCCACTCTTTCCTCAAGAGCAACTTTAAAGATTTAAACTATTCCAAATAGTCATCTTTTATTTCTCCTTTGCCTGTGTAAACTCAGACATAAAGTGACAAAAGATGCCTTATTAGGATACCAGTTTTCTTCTGTGGCTGAGGAGGTTTTTCAAGGGCTTTGCTTTGAGAGCTCTCAAGTTTTACTATTAATCTCAAGTTTACTATTAATGATATACATAAAACACTTGCAAACATTAAAGTGCAATATAAATGTTAGTTATTATTGTTGTTGTTATTGTAGTTACTTCTGTTATTCTGTACCTGAGAGAAATAGTTCTATGGTGTTTACCCTGTTATCCACTCTGAATTTTTCTTCCATAGTCCATCTTCTTCTCAGATTCTACCAATGAGTGGTGTAGAAAATGATCTGATGTAGAAAAAAATAAAATGAAAAATTTTACTAGACCTGTGATTTCATTGGTAAAGGGAAATCCTGGTGAAGAACTTTATGCTGCTTATCTGCACCTGCTCTTCACCTTAGTGTTAGAGGGTGGCCAGGGGCACTTGGAGGTTATGTGGCTTGCTTAGAGTGATTGTAGTCAGTATGTGTTGGAAACTAAACTTGAAACTAAGTTTTCTTGACCTAGCCAGCCCTCTGTCCATGACCCCCACTTTGATGTGAAACAGTATTGGGCTAAAAAGCCTGTTTCCATCTCCAACCTTCATCAAAGATGTCATCATTGTTTTCATGGATCATTTCCATTAAGATTTTGTAGAGGGAGGAAAATAAGTATATGGATAATAAGATCAGTTGGTCAACCAATATGCATTAAGAGCTGATTATGAACATCACTCTGCCAGGTGTTGGGAGTATAAAGACAAAAATGAAACAATGCCTTCCTTAGTGGAGCTTATATTCTAAAGGTAAAGATGACACACTGAACAGATACAAGGTAAAAGGTAAAATTTATAGAAGAATATGGACAAGAGTTGCAAACCATAGGTTTTGATTTGTTCTTATGAGGGGAGCACCTACATCAATGAGAAAACAGGTCTATGGTATGAATGAATGAATGAGATATGAATGAATGAATGAATGAAGCATGTTAGGCATTTGCCATGTGCAAAGCACTACCAACCCTATGCTACATACAGGGCAGGCAAGACAGCCTAGCTGAAGCAGCAAAGTACCCTTAGGGATAGACAGGAGGCACTACATGCCAAGCAATTCAAACCACCACCACCACCACCACCACCACCACCATCACCACTACCACCTTGTTCACCATCTCCCTTCAGATTCTAATGGAGACAACCCAGGACCCTTAGCCCAAGAGCCTTGGGAACAGTAGTGCCCTCAAACCTTTCTCATCACCACCAGCAACAGCTACTGACCAATGGCCATTAATAGGCAAGGAATGAAAGTTATGAAGAGTTTTCATGTCATTAACATTAAATCAACTCTGTCCTCCTCTCAAAATTTCTTTTCTCTTTTGAGGATCATATACATTTTGCTTATTACATGCAAATGCATTGTGTTTCAAATAGATATGTATATAGCCCTATCTTCTTCATATGCTATGCTCAGAACCCTCAATTTTAGAAAACAAATATGTTGAATTATCCTCAGGCACCCTCAATCAGGAAAATGAAAAATGTTTCTGTGTGAGAAGGGTGGTAATTTGAAGATATAGAAGTTACTCTAGCTGTTAATTCAATCTATTTCTACTCCAAAAGCAGAATAATTAATCGGATATTCAAATAATGTTTTCAGTGTCCCCAAATTATTCTTTCTTGCTGTGTGATGTATTTCCTATGGTAATATAATTTCTACCAAATCATGTTTTCTTCGGGATGTCTGTTCTCTTTCTATCTCCAGAGAACCTCCCCTCCCTTCCATGACCTAGATTGGATCTTTCAAAATAGATTGGCATGTGACAAACATCCTGTAGGAAACATTAGCTGGCAGAAATCTCCTCGTCAAGGGACATGTATCAAAGAACCTACTAGAATGAATTATAGACGAATCCAAAAGACCATTTTAATGGGCAATTATTTCACTTTCTTTAGGAGAAGGCTTCTCAATAATATATTATTTTTAAAGATGTCCCCACATAATCAAAACAATATATAATTACTACTTTATTTGACTTACTATGATCCAGAGTTAATATTTGGCTTTTCAACCTACAGTAAATATCTTCCTTCCTATCCTCTTCTGATTGTGCCATAATTAACACCAGGGAGGCACAAGTTTAACTCTATATGACAGATATTTACTTAAAATACCTTCTGCTGCATATATTAACATTTCTACATCTACTTTTTAAAGCAGCCTTGAGTTCAGCAATAAAATCAGATTCACATTTCTATTATGTTAATAGCCCTATGGTGAAGCAGAATGCATCATTTGAGGGGAAGTCAGTGAGCTGCATCACAATTATTGTATGTTTACTGCACTGGGCAATTTAAATAGGGAAAACACTATGGAAATGTATGGTGGGCTCGATCTCTTTTAATATCATCAAGGAGCTTGCGTAGCAGTCAAAACCAAATAGACAAGCAATAACCCACAGCATCAATCCTCTACAATCATTCAATCATAGTCTGTTTCTCTCTCTCTCCCTCTCCCTCTCTCTCTCTGTCTCTCCCCCTCCCCGCTTCCTCCTTCACTTCCTTATCCCAATTTTCTCCTTCGGTTCTTCTCTCTCTAACCTCTCCCTTCCTGTTCTTCTTCTATGCCTATCATTAAAAAAACATTCTCAGAAAACAAAGTCTCTTCCTATGGTACAGGAGTTCTTAGTCATTAACATCTTGTATCTATAATTCAAGTCTTCCCATTAATAATAAGATCATGGACTCCAAATCATGGTATTTTTTCTTGTTGAAAAGATGAAGACTGAGAGAGGATTTGATTGCCCATAAAATTATAAATAGTTTAGTTAGAGTTACTTACCCTGAAGAGGCCTAAGACTTATCCACAGAATTCTGCTATAGTAGAACTACAAATCAGCCTGTGAGACTAAGGCTAATATTTGGAACAAATAGGAAGTACAATTTTTCAAAACCATTAGTAAACATCAAATGATTAAGACTCAAAAGATATAAAAAAGATAGAACTATACAAACATTTAAAAAAAGGATTCAAGCTATAAAAGTTTAGAACTTGAAGGTATCTTAGATATCTACTCTATTGCTGTTGTTCAGTCATTTTCAGTCATTTCTGACTTTTCATGACCCCATTTGGGATTTTGTTGGCAGAGATACTAGAGTACTTTGCCATTTTCTTCTCCAACTCAATTGACAGATGAGGAAACTGAGGCAAACAGGGTTAAGTGACCTGCCCAGGGTCACATAGCTAGTAAGTATCTGAGATTAGATTTGAACTCAGGAAGAGGAGCATTCTCGACTCCAGGTTCAGCGCTCTATATACCACACCACTCAGTTGCCTCATCATCTACTCTAACCCCGTCCTTTTACAAATGAAGAAACTGAAGCCTAGAAAAGGAAATGGTTTGCCCAAGGTCATACAAATTACCTTACACATGGTAGAATTAAGATTAGAATTTATCTCTTCTGAAAGTCAGTCCAGGACACTTTTCACTACACCATGAGCATAATTGATCCATTAAAGATTCTTTGGGGAAATTTAGAAATATTTTAGTATACTTCCTGAGAAGTAAATGTCATGGACTCACTGAATAACACTTGAAGACACCTTCTGATACAAAATGGAGATTTGATGGACCAGTGATCTCACTGAATTTTTCATTCATGCCATAATGTTCTTGTGATCAGAAAATTTTCCATTAAGTATAACACATGCAATAATGAGGGGAACATGAGAAATTGTTAGACTCCTGGCAAATATTTCAGGGAGGGAACTGCCCTTGTACCATGTTAATTGTATATGTATACATGTGTGGGGAGGAATGAGGTTTCAATATAAAAAGAAAAAGAAGGATTTAGGTATGTTTCCATAGCCTTATGAACAACCTTCCAAAAGCTAAGTAATTTCTCTGACTGTCCATACTATTGGAATAAAAAATTTAAATTGTTGCTATTGCATTTTTTTTTTACCAGAGTTCTGATGTTATTGATGTAGAAAAATTTTGGTGAGTTTTAGGGGGAAACTTAGGTTCCCCCCTAAGGTTAAGAGGTTAAGAGACAGGTAGTACATGTCAGAGGAAGGACATGAATCCAATTTTTATTGACTCCTATCCTTGTCACATTACATAAAAACATCTTTAAGGTAAGCTAGTTTTCCAAAATGTATCTAAAGAGACAAAAGTAAATAGACAGGGAAGTAATCAAACAATGAATTATGTGGGAAAAAAATTGGAATCAAGATTAAGTCATAGAAGATGATTTTTTTAAGTAGCCTGATCTTGTAAGGAATATGAGAGGAATTTTCAAGCCCACACTGACAAGAATTGGAAAGGATGCTAAAGATATTGGGAGATCAAAGAAGGGATATGAGCACTGTTAAGTGTAGATGGGACAATGATAATATACAATGAAGAGAAGTCATAACTACACTCATTTTGCTTCTGTTTTCTCAACCAAGGAGGATAATCTTCAGATTTGAAAGCATAGGGCAAAATTGTCAACAAGGAATTGAAACCTAGGATACATGAGGTGAAGGTCACTGTCATCCAGCCCAGATGAACTGCATCCAAGGGAATAGAAAGAACTTTCCTATATGATTGCTGAGCTGCTGTCAAATATCTTTGAAAAAAATAGCAGCTAACAGGAGATGTGTTAGAGGAATACAGATGGGGAAAATGTCTTGATTTTAAAAAAGGAGAAAAAAGGTGACCTCTTCAATCTAGAGGTCAGAGAGATTGACTTCAATTCCTGTCAAAAGTCTAGAATGTATTACTAAAGGATGGTTGTGAGCACTTAGAAAAGGAGGTGGTGATCACTACAAGCCAATTTGGTTCATCACAAATGAGTCATGTGAAATGATTCCCATTTCACTTGTGGGGCAGAGTTTTAGACAGGTCAAACAGGAAAGTGCCATAATTTCAGTAAAGATCCTCACTAAATCTCTGTGGACAAGATGGAGAGATGTGAGCTGAGTGAATTTGGAGCTGTTGGAATTGATCAGACCCGAAGAGTAACCACTAACAATCTTAAATATAGATCTCTATTCTTGGCACTCTTTTATTCATTATTTTTTAACTCAATGGCTTGAATGAAGGTGTAATTAAACCATTACTCATAAATATACACATCCAGTGTTCTGGATTACCCTGGGCCTCTTTAGGTATATTCTTCCCAAACCACCCTAGGGAAAGCTCAGAAAATTCTCAATTCAGATTAGTAGTGCTTGACCAAATTAGACTGATTCTTCTTACTGCCCTTCTTCGTTGGTAAATAACTAACAAAGGAGGAGAACCCGGACTCAGACTCGAGGCCTCTCTCTAATCAGGGCCCAATGAACGGTCAGCGTGTGCCAGCTCCACATCCACCTACTGCCTCACTAATTCTCTCTCCAATACACTCAGAGGCCTCTCCTGACATTAAGTCTCTATGGACTTTTTTCAAGTTCCAGTGATCAAACCTATCTGTATGTTACACATGTGCTCGTTCTTCCTTTACAATTACTAACTCCTCTAACTGTGTCAACTCAGGAATGTTAACACATTTCACATAAATGTTAACTTCTGTAGAGATTCCTTCCTTTAACATGCACAGGCTAGTCAAAAATGATCAACTC
Organism: Vombatus ursinus; assembly: GCF_900497805.2. NCBI lineage: Eukaryota > Metazoa > Chordata > Mammalia > Diprotodontia > Vombatidae > Vombatus > Vombatus ursinus. The sequence goes on along the minus strand of NW_020954608.1, from coordinate 31,929,577 downwards.
TAGAAACTTTGGCTACTTTCTGAAACTGATAAAGAGATGAGGAAGGGCAAAGTAACTGTCAACATCTTGCCCTTGTCATAGTTGTCTCATAGTATTCTGGATCACTGCATTGTGATATGGTGGGAAGGATACTGCATTTGGATACAGAGGACCCAAGTATGAATTCTAGCCCTTCCATTCACTATCTGAGTGACTTTGGGCAAGTCACTTACCATCTAAAAAATAAGGAAGTTGAACTAGATGACCTCCAAGATTCCCTTCAGCCCATAATCCCACATAAGGCCCCTATCTTTTTCATTCAAGGGTGTACTTGATCCAGCTTCTACTGCTCTCCTAGAGCTAATTGTTAAATTTTCAGTGTGAGCATTTACACCTCTGAAATCAGCAAATGTTACAAATCAGGGATTGATTTACCGTTGGTTGGTTGTCTAGTCTTTAGAAAACAGTGAAGAAAATTTAATAACATAGCTGAACTCAAAAATGTATCATGCTTTCCAGAGAACCAGTTGTTAAACATTTACCATCACATCTTATCCTAATTCTTTGAGGGGGGCGGGGAGAGAGAAGACAAATCTGCTTCATTAGCCTCAGAAATAGACCACACTTCCTTGATGTTGCTAGGCTTCATAGGGAAAGGTGTTGACAGCTTTCTGAAGCACTCTCTGGTCCAGCTCCTTCTTTAGCTTTTTCCTGTTGTTCATCCACATTGCTCTTCTTTTACGATGCTGAATAACACTGAAGAGTAACCCAATCCTTGCCTCAATTCTTTAGTCTACATTTTATTTTTTGGCAAAGATCTATTTAAAGCAGAGGTTCTTAATTTGAGGCTCAAGGAGGCTAAGGATAGATTTCAGGAGGTGTGTGAACTTGTATAGGAAAAATGACATCTTTCTTTTTACTGATTTCGAACTGAAATTTAGCATCCCCTCCAATTATGAATATAGTCAACAAACCATTATTCCGAGAAGGGGTCCATAGGTTTCACCAGAATGCCAAAGTTGTCCACGATACAAAAAAAGGTTAAAAACTGTTTTACGAGTTTTCTCCTCATTAAGACTTCCTCCTAATCCTCCTCAGAGGTAGAAGGATATTAATCAACTCTTCTCTACTCCACTACTGAGTCTCATTTGGGGCCTCATCAGTTTTTTCCTTCTGGTGACCTTGGAAGTGAACTCCCATCACCATGGAGGTCTCATGCTGGTGAGACTAATTTTGGGGAAGGACGTTGTGCAGACCTACCAGCAAGGTAGGAGTAATATTATCCACACCAATAGGCCAGGCACCCCAGGTACTAACACTGGAGACAAGAGGCCAGACCAGAGATTTTCTGCTGCTGACTTCCACTTATCCTCTGACAATACTGGCAAGTTAGATGACCTGGAGATCCACACCAAAATGCAAAGGTCATAGTTTGACCCTCTATAGCCAGCAGCAGATGTTGCCCATCTACATGGACTCCAGACTCGGTTTCCTATATCCTGATCACCATTTTCATTCATTCTTCTGATGTTTGAGTCTATCTCCAATTGAGCAAGCATGCACATTAGACCTGTCAGCTTCCAGGGAGCAGGTGACCCAGTTACCAATTGTTGAAGCTCATTATTCATTGCTTATTACAGAATTTCCATCAAGACCACTTCCTCCCAACTCAAAATGACCCTCAAATGCTTTTACTTTATTTAGCAGCCCTAACAGGAGGTTTGTCTCTATCTGATACCTAACACTGAAACTAGAGCATCCTATATCCCATAAAGTTACCCAAACATATCCCTAAACAATTTCAAAACACTAGTATTTTCCTCAATTTACCAAGGTTCTCTTCCTCCATCAACCACCTTCATCCATCCCAAGAGAACCCAGGCCAGTATCTATGATATAGGGAATGATAGCTTGTTCTTTAGCAAATGGAAAGGACTACATTCAAAACATGAACTAGTACTGCATCTTGGATGCCAGAATCTCTTCCTGCTTCCCATAGAAAACAAGATGGAAAATTATCACTGGTTGATATAGTCATGGACTTTGCCAATGTGATTTTCCTAAAGTTCCAATATAACCATGTCACTCCCATATTCAATAACCTCCAATAGCTTCTCTTGCTTTTAAAGGGCTTCACAAACTATCCCAATCTACCATAGAATATAGAGGTATTAGACACACAGCCAAGAGGCATGCAGCCTTCAAAACTCCCCAGTGCCACCACACCAGATAAAAATATAATTAGAAAATGTTTAACAAAAGAAATAAAAATGAAACACAACATAGATAATGTTATTTTGTGGTTTTCTAGTTTGACACCGCTGATCTAGTCTATCTCCTTTTCCATTTTTCAGATAAGGAAACTGAGGTCCTTCACAAAGGTATTAAGTGACAGTGACAGAATCTGAACTCGGTCCTCTGACTCTAGAGCTAGAGTACTCTTTACATTGCACCCCACTGCCTCCAAGCATTGGCCTTCTTGGCTGTCATATCATACTAATAACAAATATTGAAATTGCAGTCCCCTAAAACCCTTAGTTCTTTGGGGGAGGGTGGGAGGGAGAAACTTCTTCCTGGCCAAACCTCCTCTCTATCTTGCCCATCCATCCCATGCTCTGCTTCTTTACCCCCTCGTTAAGTTTTCTCCCAATATGCATCACCACTGCTGTGGGGAAGGGGAGAAATGTATTAATCCATATGGTGATTGCTTTATTCATAGTTCTGCATTAGGTATCATCAACCTGTTCCACATTAGGATTTGCAATTGACTCTGACTTAGTAAATGTTCCTTTTATAAAGTTTGCATATGCTTGTGGGCTGGGATAGGGGGAATAGAGTAGTGGCCTAGGAGTGTTAGCTAATCCTTCCAATGTCAATTAGAATCCACACAGACTAAAATTAGTTCCAGATCTGTTGCTTCACAGCACAGGAATAGAAATATTTTTGAGAAAATATCTATCTAGAGGCCCAATGTCATCTCCCATGGATCCTTTTGGACATCTTCCATTGTAAATCCAGAACATAATGTTTTGGAAGTTTAGCTTGCCAGAGAAGACTATGTCAGAACTCAATTATGAGGAATGAGGTTCATCTGTTTAGGATGCCTGAACCTGACATCACTTTTATGATGAGATTGCTCTGTTAATACCTATCGGCATAATGTGTAAATGGGCACAAGCTTCAATATTTCAAGGCCCCATAATTTCATCCATATGGGTGAAATTCCTCCATCATTAAATATCTTGCCCTTATCTGTGCCTTAGTAGATGAATGGTTTTAATCAATCTTTGCATTCCTGTGGAAGGCTCCCACAACACCCTTTCCCAGACCATCTGACCTGACGACCTACCTTCATACTTTACTGAAAAAAACTGAGGTCCTTCACCAAGAGCTTCCTCTTTTTCCCTCCTCTTCTTCTCATATCTCTTGGGATTTTTCCTCCATAATCTTTTCTTCCTAACCCCTGATTTAAATGAAAAAGTGGACCCTCTCCTTGCCAAGGCAAATACTTCAACATGCCCCTCTAACCCCATCCCTTCCTGTATTCTCCATATTGTCCAATCATCTCCATTCTTTCTAATCTTCAACAACAATCTACAGGCTCTTTCCCTCTTGCATACAAACACGTCCCTGCCAACCCTCATCCTCAAACAAAACAAAATAAAAAATCTTTGATCCAACCATTCCTGATAACCTTCATGCTCTGTCTCTCTTCCCCTTCTCAGCCAAACTCCTTAAGAAAGTCATTCATCCCTTCACCTCCTATCCTGTCACTCATTTATAAACTCTGCAATCTGGCTTCTGACCCCATTATTCAATGGAAACTTCTCTTCCCAGAGTTACTAAAAATTGATTAATTGCCAAATGTAATGGCATTTTCTCAGTTCTTATTCTTTTATACCTCTCCTTAGTCTTTGGCACTATCTCCCTCTTCCAACCTAGATCCTCTCTCCCCTCCAGGTTTTTTTGGCAACTCTCTCCTAGTTCTCCTCCTACCAATATGACCACTTTTCAGTCTCCTTTGCTGGAGCTTCATCCAAATTACCCCTATTGAGCATGAGCATCCCCCAAGAATCTATTTGAACCTTTATCATCTTTCACTTGGACTATTACAATAGCCTCTTAATATATATATATATATATATATATATATATATATATGTATTTATATATATATATATACATATCAGAGTTTAGCATAATGCTTGCCACATAGTAAGCACTTTAATATCTACTTATTGCCTGACTTCATCACCTATACTTTCTATATATTTTTCAGGTGATCCTCATAACAACTCTGTAAGGTAGATAATGTCAGTATTGTTGTTGCTAAGTTGTTTTTCAGTCATGTTCGACTCTGTGATTCCATTTGGGGTTTTCTTGGCAGAGACACTAGAGTGGTTTGCCATTTCCTTCTCCAGCTCATTTTACAGATGAGGAAACTGAGGCAAACAGGGTCAAGTGACTTGCCCAGAGTCACACAGCTATTTGAACTCACGAGATGTCTTCCTGAATCCAGGCCCAGAATTCTATCCATTGTGCCACCTAGCTTCCTCAATTCCAGTATTACAGCCATCATTTAGAAGTGAGGGGTTGATTATTATGTCCAAGGTTGCACAGACAGTAATTGGTAAGTCTGGAACCTAATCCAAATTTTCTTCATCTTTCCACCATACCACAGCTTAAAAATAGTTCTGCCCTGTTGTCTTTGTGTTGAGGGGTCAGCTTTGCTCACATGGGCAAGTCTAGGGAAGAGTATGCATCTCCAGGGAGATCTCTTTTAGGACAGCAGGCATGTGCATTGGGTCCCAAAAATGTCAGTTTGCTGTCAAATTGTTCAGCATCACCTGGTTTACAAATTGGACCACACACTCGGAAATGGTCAGTAATGGAAGTAGATAGAGTGAGCTCTTCTACTATCACTTTCTAAATTGAATGTTTTTTTTCTATATACAGTGTTCATATTGTCATGTTCCCTGTACTTTACATTTTTCCTGTTATGGCATTTCTGTCTTTGTTTCTTCATCTATTGAGAAGTGCCCCAAAGCGTCTTTAATGCTATAATTTGGTATCCAAGTTACCATCATAAAACACTCAAATAAAATATGCCCTAAGAAAAACCAGTATACCTCTGCACTGTGACTGGCAATAAAGTTATGAGATTAGTTCTAAATAACAGAACACCTCAGGGGTCTTGGTTTGTTCTCAGTAGCTAATATCATTGTAAGCTTATAGAATGTTATACATAATTTTGGCCAAAGTAATGTTTCCAATATTAATTAAATGCACAATTCAATGGACACAGTAATGATAATGATTTGCTAATATTTCTATTATGCATTAAGATTTGTTTTATGTATATTACTCTACTTGATCCTCACAATAGTTCTGTGAAGCAAGTACTATGGGTGGGTGTTTTTATCCCCTTTTTACAGATAAGGAAACTGAGGCTCAGAAAAAATAACTGAATTGTCCACAGAGCAAAAGGGAATTTCAACCCGTGCTTTCCTGATTCCCAGCCTAGTATTCTTTTCACTACAGTGGAAAGATGATGAGAGAAAGCATTATGTAATAGGTAGTATGTTGTACTTTGGGGCCAGTGTGGCACAGGGTTAGAATTCTACCTCTGATATTTATTAGCTGTGTGATCCTGAGTGAATCACTTAACCTTTTGGAGGCTCGGTTTCTTTATCTGTAAAATGAAAATAATAATATTTGTAATGACTGTTTTATAGGAATTTGGATCAAATAAGATACCATATTCATACAGAGCTTTATAAATGTTAAAGCTCTACACAGTTGTCAGTCATTATTACAGTTAAGATTTAATCATTGGACTGTATATTGAGATGAAAAAGCATAGTACAATGGAAAGAGCAATAGGCTTGGAGTCAGATAACCTAGATTCTAATTTGCCTCTGTCACTACCTCCGTGACCTTGGCAAAGTCATTTATTCTTTTTCAGCCCCAGTGTCCTCCTCTAGACTAGATGATCTCTAAAATCCCTTCCAGTTCTAGGAATAAAAGAAAGTGGTATTTTGGAGTGCCTTCTATGTGTCAGGCACTTTTGCTAAATACTTTACAAATATCATCTCATTTCATCTCACAACAACCCTGAGAGTTAGGTGATCCCCATTTCACAGTTGCAGAAGTTGAGGCAGTCAGAGGTTGCCAAGGGTCATGCAGCCTCTCTGATGTGTGAGAGTGTGTGTGGGTCAGGGGGTTGGGGGGACACTGGAATGGGGGCTGAAGCCAACAGCATTATTTACTCAGGTCTTCCTGATGACAGGCTGCTCTATCCAACGCACTACCTAACTGCCCCCATACACACGTCTCTATTGCTCTGTGTGTATGTATGTTTGATTCTGAGGGCTAAAACAGCTCTAACTGTCCGGAAGCCAGCAATCTTTAGCTAGTTATTTAACCTCCTCTGTCATCTCAGTTTAATCACCTATAAAGTAAGAGGGGTCAACTAGATTGTCTCTCAGATACCTTTCAGCTCTAAATTTATGTACCTATGATAAAGCATTCACGAATATAATAAATACTTTCAAGAAAAGAAAAACAAAGATTTATAATCTGATTTTTAAAAAACAGGATTCAATGATTTGAAAACAAATTCTCAAAATCCAATGGCAAATCAATCAGCTCTTTAGCCAATTATGTCTTTCTAGCCAAAGTTCTAGTAAGCAAACATGTAGGGACTATGATAAAGTTGCTCATAATACCTTGAACTTCAATCCATAACCCAGAGACGAGGTCAACCTAGAGATATAGGGCCCAGAAACAACCTAAAGTGGGCTGTGTTCTTCATCAATTCATTTATAGGAGTGATATCAGATGTAGTAATTACTCTAGACTCATTCTGCCTGAGTGAGGCCAGTTACACCTCCCCTCAGGGACCTAGGGTAGATAATGCTGTTGGCTTCAGCCCCCATTCCAGTGTCCCCCCCCACTGCCTGACCCACACACACTCTCACATACACTGTTAAGCACCAGAGATTAATGCCTCACCTCCACTTAATCAATTAACATCAATTAGGTTTTCTAAAGAGGTATTTATTATGAAGGTATAGCAAGAACAGAAGTTGCAAACACCCTCCTGGCCTGCAACACCAGAGAGAGACACACTTTCCTCTATACTACCTTGGTCTCTGGGGAAAGTGGGTTAAAATTTAACACAGTTTCTACATATTCACTTCCAAACGTAGCATAGCCAATGGATAGATGAGTTCTCATTTCTGCCACTGCTGGCCTGGGCTGGGCAATGGGCTTCAATGCTCTCTACCAGGCTTCTGTCAAAATCATGGCATTGAATTCCACCTCCTGGACCTGTGGTGAGTCACTCTCCTGACCTTTTAAAGTTCACAGGGTTGTAGCCATCTCCAATTTCCTTTACCTAAAAACAAGAAAGAATAGAGTCACCAGAAACAGAAGCAATTTCAGGCCTACTATAGGTGAGCCTGAGGCTTCTCCATGCAGAGTCCTACAGCACCAGTTTAACTTCCTTCTGCCATCCCAACCAACTTAAAAAGAGCTGGGGCCAAAGGACTTGTCCTGGCTAGCTGTTGCCTGATGCATCAGCTGATGCATCTCATTTCTGGCCACAGTGTTAATAAAAAAAAGCACTCCTTCACCACATGGTTAGCAGACTGTAACAAGTGACAGAATGTGTCTGCACATGCTCCAAATCAAAGAGCAAAGCATTTTAATCATGTCATCATGCTTTTCTTTGAACATATTCCCCAACTTCTTCCAAGTGAAGATTGATCTCCACCCTTACCTCTCCCCTTCCCCCCCCAAAAAAAAATAAAAGACAGGGGGAAAGAAGAAGCCAAGTCAGTAAAATATAACATGTTGCCTAAGGCACGTTATGAATGAAAGGGAGAGGGCATTTGTCAGATGATTATATGTCTATGAGCCTCAGATCTTTTGTACATTAACTGGCCTAGTCCCATTCTTCTCTCCCTGAGGCTGTCTTTCTGAGTCACTGCCTATCTACCAGTCATTAGGGCCTGATGGGCCCTCACTGCCAGAAATGCCCTGCCCAAATTCCAAAGGCAATGTCCTGATTCCCCAATGTATGCTAAGAATAACATTCTATAATGCAAGGAGATCCAACCTGGCCTTGAGTTCCAAATGCCTGACCCCCACGTAGAAGAGTTTTTATGTTTGTCAGTTACAATAGATAGTAATGTTATAGCCACAGACTCAGGATGTCTCCCCAGCCAGGAGCGACAACAGAAGTGGGTTAACGAAGGAGAGAGAGCTCTTATTGAAATGCAAATGTATCTTTTGTGAGTGTTCTCTAGCTCCTATGGAAAAAAAAAGAAAATGAAAAATCTGTGGGAAGATAACAGTCAAGTTTTATTTTTTCTTCTTTGCTTATCTGTACAATATTTTCTGGCACCAATAATATGAAAATATATATGTAATTTGTGAGAGAAAACACATTTTAGGTCATAGTCATCCCCCAACAATAGCAAATAGAATACTGAGAATTGTCAAAAAGAACAAATTGATGTTTGTTCAAAATATCTTTCCAATCGATAAGTGAACCTTTAAAGGCTCCTGGTAGAGATAACAACAACAACAATTGTGATCATTATTGTAATAATGATAATTAGTATTTATATAAAGCTTTAAGTTTTGCAAAGTGCTTTACACGCATTACCTCATTTTATCCAAACAACAACCATAGTAGGTGGGTGCTATTACTATCTCCATTTTACAAGTGAGGAAACAGAGGCAGGAAGTGGTTAAGTAATTTGCCCAGGATCATACATCTAGTAAGTATCTAAGGCTGCATGTGAACTCAGGTCTTCCTAACTCTAAATCAAGTACTCTATCCACTACATCACTTTTCTGGCTTTAACCAAGAGAAAAATTAATCAGGATAGCACCAAATTATATGTTCTGAGAATGATGCCATACTACTAATCCTGTAATCTAATGCAAGCACAACTTTGTATTTTATTCATTCATTCAACAAACATCTGAAGAACACCTACTATGTGTGCGACATAGTGGGAGATGCAAAGATGAGCAAAACAATCTACCTTCCCTCAAAGTGCTTACAATATAGCAGGGAAGATACGACATGAATGCGAATAACTATAATTCAATTAGATGTCCTATATATGTTGAGTTCTGTCAGCTGTTAGACTGCACTGATGGTATCCAACCACAAAATACTATAGAGCTTCCACAATTTTATTTATGACCTTATAAAAAAGATTTTTTCCAAAAAATAAAAAAGATTTTTCCAACAATTCACCCAGGAAAAAAAACAAGTGGATGAAAAAATACAGTAGAATATGCACTCCTCTAGTCTATTAGTACCTGTATCTTTGATAGGTACTTCCAATTTACAATGAGTTGGACCCAGAATTTAAAAGAAGAGAGTAGGTAGATTGCATTTAGGAAATTATGTAGCACTTTCAATGATCCCAAGGTGATCCCTGATATAAACACATATATGTTTGTATCAATGTTGTTCCCATGGCATAGGGTTAGAATTCTGCCTCTGATATTTATTAGCTATGTGACCCTGAGTGAAGTACTTAACCTTTTGGAGGTTTAGTTTCCTCCTTTGTAAAATGAAGATAATAATATCTATACTAACTATTTCACAGGATTTTTGTATCAAATAAGAAAATATACATACAGAGCTTTGTAAACTTTAAAGTTCTACAGAAATGTCTGTTATTATTATAGTTAAGATTTAATGTTTGTACTGTATGTTGAAATTAACCAGTATGGTACAGTAGAAAGAACAATAGATTTGGAGTCATAGGACCTGGGTTCTAATACAGCCATATGCATGTAAATTATGAAATACCAAACAGCCTCTGAAGAATCAAAATTCCTGATGATCCAGTTCAAGAGCAATTGAAAGATACATATTTGATGTCAGTAGTGTGCAGCATGTTACCCACAATGAGTTGGACACAAAAAGTACCAAAAGCCTCCTCACTATGGGTATATTTATATTAAGGCTCTCTCCTGGGTTTTTTTCTGTTCTCTCTATAGTCTCTCTCTCTCTCTCACTCTCCTTTCTCTCTCTCTGTTTGTCTCTCTCTGTCTCTGCCTCTCTTTCTCTCTCTCTCAGATCTCATCAGTTTCCATGGGCTTAATTGTCCTTTTTACATAGATGACTCAGATCTATATGACCAGCCTCAGTCTCCTGAGATTTAGTCCTGCATCCCCAACTTTCCAATAGATATTTTCAAGTTGGACATTCCCAAGACTTGTCAGACTCAAGATTCCCAAAAGAAAATTCACTATCTTTCCCCCCAAACCAACTTCTCTGTCAACCTTCCTTTTTCTGTCCAGGGACCCAGGTTCATAACCTCATTATTATCCTCAACACTTCATTCTCTTTCATTCCACGTATACAATCAGTGGCCAAATTTTATCTACAACATCTCTCACATCCAACCTCTTCTCTTTATTCATAGACACCACCTTAGTTCATTCTGTCCTCATCTTTCATCTCGTGAATTATGTTGTTGTTGTTCAGTTTCGATTGTGTCCAATTCTTCATGACCCTACTTGGTGTTTTCTTGGCAAATATACTGGGAGTGGTTTGCCTTTTCCTTCTCCAGCTCATTTGACAGATGAGGAAACTAAGGCAAACAGGGCTAAGTGACTTGCCCAGGGTCATACAGCTAGTGTTTGTGGCTAGATTTGAATAAATGAAGATGAGCCTTCCTGACTCCAGGAAGGAGTGCTCTATCCACTACGCCACCTAGCCCCCAATGCAATGATGTCCCAATTGAACTGTCTCTCAAATTCATCCTCCAACCAGTTGCATAAGTGATTTTCTTTAAGTGTAGACCCGGCCATGGTATTCCCTTTCTCAATTAACTCCAGTGGTTCCCTGTTGCCTCAAGAATAAAATAGAAACACCTCAGTTTGGTTTTTATAACCTTTTACAACGTGGGCCTTTCCAGCTTCTTTCCAATCTTTCCAGCTTCATTATTCATCACTCCAGTTCTTGAACTGTAAGTTTCAACCAAAGTGGCCTTCTTTCTTATCCTCACCCACGTCACTCTCACTCCCATGCCTTTACACTATACTGCCCCCAGGATTAGAAAGGACTCCTCTCTCATGTGCATCATTAGAGTCTCTCATTTTCTTCAATACACAGTTCAAGTTCTACCTTCCACATGAAACCTTTCCTCATCCTCTCAATAGCTAGAGCCTTCCCTCCCCAACTACCTCATATTAAACTGCTTTGCATTTATTTTGTATTTATTCTGTCTATGTTTAGAGAGGTTCATGTTGTCTCCTGTGATGGAACATAAGCACCTTGTGAGTAGGGATTATTCTACTTTCTCTTTCTTTCTTTCTTTCTTTCTTTCTTTCTTTCTTTCTTTCTTTCTTTCTT